>NC_060145.1:199411145-199714175 GCF_021461385.2 Schistocerca piceifrons | reverse complement strand
GCGAGATGGTCCGTGAAGGCCGTCGGCCAGAGTTCTGCATCACGGGTTGCTGTGCGGAGGGCACGCGAGACGTATATCCGGTCCAGACGACTGGCAGAATGGCTGGTAAAGTGCGTATATCCACTCTGGGTCCCATGATGTAAGAGCCATGTGTCGTGGAGCGCGAGGTCACGTATCAATGCTTGTAGAGCCGGGCATGGGACTTAATGCGGTATCTGGTCCTCGGGCCGCAGAACACTGTTAAAATCGCCGCCCACTATGTAATGGTCCATATTTCCTTGCAAAAGTGGGGCCAACTCCTCCGAATAGAAGACATGCCTGTCACCACGGTGCGAATTACCGGAGGGAGCGTAGACGTTAATGAGGCGCACTGCACCAAGTGTGAGTGCGATGCCTCGCCCGTTCGGCAAGTACGTCGCGTCCGTCGCGTCTATGCCATCTCGGAGAAGGATGGCCGTTCCTCCTGCGCCATCACCTACGGGTAGACTGTACGTGGTGTAGCCATATAGGTCTAAACACAGCTCGGGACGGACCTCCTGGAGAAGGGCAATGTCCAAGTCTGCCGCTCTGATATGTCGTGTAACATGCGGGTCTTGACAGTGGAGTGGACACCATTTACGTTGACTGTTCCCACACGGTATGACTGAGACATATCAAGTGGCGGAGGCAGTGTGCCGGCGCAATCCCACAGTGATCTCACACACCACACAGCCATCCATCTGCATGCTGTGCATTACTGTGCCGTAGGAGTCCCTGACTGGCAGAACCCTCCGGGCTCAATGTCAGCCATGGGCTTTGGTGGAGATATCAATGGTTGCTGTGCATCATCTGCCTCCATATCGTCTGCCCAATCACCAAGAGACGATTGTGATGTCATTGGGGGCTGGACGCTTTCACAGGAGCCCACATTTTGGGAGTCGACGCAGTGCGCCTCGTTTTCTGGGCCACCAGATTTAGGAGAGTGTTCCTTGTCTTCAGGCACCTTCTGGTGAATGATGCCACTGGAGTCCGTTGCAATTGTGGGCGAGTCAACGAAGTCGATGTCTTCCGCCGGCTTCACATTCCTGTCCTGTTCGTCAGCTGACAATCGCCTCTTCTTGTGTCGCTTGGATGATTTTTGCTTTCGGGTCCGAGATTCGACATCCACTGGAGGGCGGGGCTCGACACAGTCTCGGTCGCTAGGAACCCCTGTGTCTGATCCCGACAGTGACGGTGGCTGGGTGCCCACGACGGTGCGGTGGGCGGAGGCTGTAGGAACCTCTGCACCGTTGGGCTGCGGCGTCGTCGACGGCGCTGACTCTCAACGGAGCTGGCAGCGGCTTGAGGAGGTAGCAGGTTTTGATCATCCATCACATTATGTCGTGCCGCCTCCACATATGTTAGCGGGAGAGAGGTCATAGTGGATCGTTGGGGAAGTTCATTGCGGGGCTCCTGAACGAGGCGGCGCTGCAGACACTCAGTTCTAACATGGCCCTCCTGGCCGCAGCCCGAGCAGGTCCTCGGTTGTCCATCATTTATAACAATTGCGCGGCAGCCACCAACGAAAACGTACGATGGAACGTGCTTCTTAAGTTCTATGCGCACATGTCGTACCCCGTTAAGGACAGGGTACGTTTCGAATGTGTTCCATTTCTCCTCTGTGTGGCTCAGAACTGTGCCGTATGGCCGCAGCGCATCAACGACTAGGTTGGCAGGAACTTCGAACGGTAGTTCAAAGATGCGGACGGTACGCACCCCCAGACCAGCATGGTCAACTCCTACCACGCTCACGTTACCGTCTGCGTGACAGAAGCAAAAGCCGTTTGCAGATCGTTGGAGTAATCTGTTGCAGGCCGCTTCGTCAATCAGTTTGAGGTACACTGTGCTGGTCACAATAGACAGATGAATTCCCATCAGTTCTTGTGGTTCGATGTGCATGATGTCTCGTAGAAACCGTTCAATTTCATGGGCCTTCGGTCTCGTGTACGATGCGTTGAACGTTAGTTTGATTGTAGCTTTTCGATATGAGAACGCCATGTCGGGTCGGTACAGGTACTATACGGCAAGACAACGACGCGACCGCGCGCTAGCGGGTAAACAACTACACCTGCGGAGCACTGCCCGGCGCGCCGAGCCCGTCCGCACGGTAACACGGCTGAAAGCCGACTGCCCATCTGAGCTACCGAAGTACGACTCACGTCCGCTCTCACAGCTTTACTTCTGCCAGTATCTCGTCTCCTACCTTCCAAACTTTACAGAAGCTCTCCTGCGAACCTTGCAGAACTAGCACTCCTGAAAGAAAGGATACTGCGGAGACATGGCTTAGCCACAGCCTGGGAGATGTTTCCAGAATGAGATTTTCACTCTGCAGTGGAGTGGTGGAGTGTGCGCTGATATGCAACATCATCTGAAACTGTTCAAGTTACATGCCTGTAATTTATACCAATTTAGTTTTGCACCAATAGCCTTCTAAAGACACATAGATCGACAAAACCGAAGGAACCGTTTAGATTTTGGAAATTCGTTGCTGGGTGTTACTTGTATAATTTATCGTCAGATACTAAACTTTAAACTATTAAAGACATTGAAAATCTGATTACACCATCAAAATCATCGCGCAAATAATGGTAATGTACTTGTTGTTTTCTGAGGTATCATGATTAATCTGGCTGCCATTAATTTCTATCCAAACTGTGAAATGTCTGCCATTAAGGTTTCACAAAGTCCACCATCTTTGGCCCTCCCGGCATGTCTCCTTCATTGACACCGCGTCACCATGGAATTCCCAGCTATGCGGCCGATGGACTACATAGCCCGGCCGTTGTGGGGCATCACGCGGTTGCCAACGAGCCGCAGCTTGAGGAGTGGCCCCAGCGGTGGCTGCCAACTCTGAACTTAGAATATTTTCAGGGTGCCATAACTCACCCGTTACCTCACAATCATCATCACAACCACATCGTCATAATCATATGGTTTATGCATTTGTGCTGTAGACCTACCCAGTAATTCATATTTTATGTATTGTTATCTTTCCATTCAGTCGTTCCCTTGTCCACACTCACCTAGACAGATACTTGTCTCGACCGCTATGCATTACTCATACGTTAGTTTCGGTTTCTCTATTTCCCTTTCATGTACATAACTGATCGAAGAAATCGAATTTTCGAGGCCTCGATGCTAAGATAACACAACATTATATGCATATATTAGTTATAATTCTCATTACCATTTCCTTCGTTATGTCGCCATTTGGGTTCCTACACTGAAGAGCCAAGAAACTGGTACACCTGCCTAATATCATGTAGGGCCCCCGCGAGCACACAGAAGAGCCGCAAGACGATGTGGCATGGAGTCGACGAATGTCTGTAGTAGCGCCGGAGGGAATTGACACCATGAGTCCTGCAGGGCTGTCCATAAATCCGTAGGAGTACGAGGGGGTGGAGATCTCTTCTCAACAGCAGGTTGCAAGACATCCCAGTTATGCTCAATAATGTTCATGTCAGGGGAGTTTGGTGGTCAGCGGAAGTGTTTAAACTCAGAAGAGTGTTTCTGGGGCTACGCTGTAGAAATTCTGGACTTGTCAGGCGTCGCATTGTCCTGCTGAAATTTCCCAAGTCCGCTGGAATGCACAATGGACATGAATGAATGCTTATGATCAGACAGGATGCTTACGTATGTGTCACTTGTCAGAGTCGTGTCTAGACATACCAGGGGGCCCACATCACTCCAACTGCAAACGCCCCACACCATTGCAGAGCCTCCTGCAGCTTGAACAGTCCTCTGCTGACCTAACACGCAGGGTCCGTGGATTCATGAGGTTGTCTCCATGTCCATGCACGGCCAACCACTCGATACAATTTAAAACGATACCCGTCCGACCAGGCCACATGTTTCCAGTCGTCAGCAGTCCAATATCAGTGTTGACAAGCCCAGCCGAGGCGTAAAGCTTTGTGTCGTGCAGTCATCAAGGGCACAGGAGTGGGGCTTCGGCTTCGAAAGCCCATATCGATGATGTTTCGTTGAGTGGTTCGCACGCTGACACTTGTTGATGACTCAGCTTTGAAATCTGCAGCAGTTTGCGGAAGGGTTGCACTTCTGTCACTTGAACAATTCTTTTCAGTCGTCTTTGGTCCCGTTCTTGCAGGATCTTTTTCCGGCCGCAGCGATGTCGGAGATTTCGTTTTACCGGATTCCTGATATTCACGGTACACTTGTGAATTGTCGCACGGGAAAATCCCCACTTCATCAAATGGTTCAAATGGCTCTGAGCACTATGGGACTCAACTGCTGTGGTCATAAGTCCCCTAGAACTTAGAACTACTTAAACCTAACTAACCTAAGGACAGTACACAACACCCAGCCATCACGAGACAGAGAAAATCCCTGACCCCGCCGGGAATCGAACCCGGGAACCCGGGCGTGGGAAGCGAGAACGCTACCGCACGACCACGAGATGCGGGCCCCACTTCATCGCTACATCGTAGATGCTGTGTCACATCGCTGGTGCGCCGACTGTACCACAACGTACAAACTAACTTGACAACCTGCCATTGTAGCAGCAGTAACCGATCTAACAACTGCGCCAGACACTTGTCTTATACAGGCGTTGCCGACCGCAGTGCCGTATTCTGCCTGTTTACTTACATCTGTATTTTAATACACATGCCTGTACCAATTTCTTTGGTACTTCAATGTGTACACATCTCTTGGCAAAAAAGTGATGAATCTAGAAGACAAGGTTAGAGGTCAGTGTGACTTCGTATTGTACCAACCATCGGCGAGAATATAAATGATTAGGATTCAATTCCCTCTGACAAGTAGAATGGCCAGCAGGGTGCATCAATGTTTTTCATGTTTTATGTTGTCAATAGACCTGTCAGAGAATATAAAGGGAGCGAACAGCGTCAGAAGGACACAGAGATGTCGAGTACTCGTGTAAGTACTCAGCACCTAATTTGAAAGTGGCTTCATTATACGTCTCCATTTGGTCAGCTGGTCGAATCGTGAAGTATCCAGAACTGCTGAGCGCTCGCACGTGACAGTGGCCCGGTACTGGGCTTCATTGGAAGGTGAGGGCAGGCACATTCATCGCCAATATACCAGTCAATAAGGTCTGACCACCACAAGGGAGGATTACTATGTTGTGCGCCAAGCATATCGTAACCTCTTCACATCTGCGCATGCGATCCGAGAACAAGCAATGGAGTCCCGCGACATTCTGTGTCACCCCCACCGTTGGTTGAAGAATAGCAGCAGGTATAATAGAGAATTATAGTTAAGTGCGTGGGCTGCCATTGACACCGTAACACAGACGACCACATCTGGAGTCCGCAGCTCGTGGTCGTGCGGTAGCGTTCTCGCTTCCCACGCCCGGGTTCCCGGTTTCGATTCCCGGCGGGGTCAGGGATTTTCTCTGCCTCGTGATGACTGGGTGTTGTGTGATGTCCTTAGGTTAGTTAGGTTTAAGTAGTTCTAAGTTCTAGGGGACTGATGACCATAGATGTTAAGTCCCATAGTGCTCAGAGCCATTTGAACCATTTGACCACATCTGGAGTGCAACCGCGACTGGGATGTATAGACAGCTGATGAATGGCGTTGTGTTGCGTTCAGTGATGAATAGCTGTCCCCAATTCTCCGGATGACCATCATCAGCTTGTATGGCGATGACATGGGGAGTAGTCTCATTCTGCCAACATTTTGGAGAGGCACAGAGGTGTTACCCCTGACGTCATGAGGTGGAGAGTCATCGTGTATGACGTCAGGTCACTCAGTGACTGAGGATAATCTGAAGGCACAAAGGTATGTCACAGACTCCTGTGCCCGAATGCATTACCCGTCATGTGACAGTATAGTGGTGCCATTTTTCAACACGACAATGATCGTCCACGTATGGCATTGTTTCTGTAAACTGTCTATTTGATTGTTTTCAAAGAAAATTCCGCACTGGCTGTATGAATGATTTTCATTAAATCTGCGATCGGTTTCGCACCACTTATCGCTATGGATGCACCGATAAGTGGTGCGAAACTGGTCGCAGGTTTAATAAAAATCATTCATACAGCCAGTGCGATATTTTCTTTGAAAAAATGTCGAAGTTTGGCTGTGGTTGCCCGCCCTACAAAACAACATGTCTATATGATGTTGAAGTACTCACGTGCCCAGTATTACCTCCAGATCTGACCTCAATACAACCTGCGTGGGACCAGCTTGGACGTCCCAGTGCCAATATCCAGAATGTCAAGGACCAGTTACTACTGCTGTGGCCGGCTTGCCTCGGGAGGGGATACAAAGGCCTTATGACACCCTTTCCAGCGGAATCACCGCATGCGTCCTGGAAAGAAGAGGCGCAATTTCATGCTGATAAGTGTGCTCATACTGCCAAGTTCTTCGTAAATTTGACTCGCTTCTGTATTCGCTAAAATAACATCACATACCCTCTCAACTCGCGAAGATTCGTTTCATTAAACAGGCGTTTAACTTTTTTTATCAGGTGTATTTTCATGTGCCTGACCTGCTCTAAAGGCCTCTGCGAGAGGAGGGACTTGTCTGGCAACGTGATGGAAGAACAGGAGTTGATAGGAAAGAGGTAGAGTCGTCATTAGAATCAGAATTTAAAAGAGCTGTGGATGACTTAAGATCAAATAAGACACAAGGTTTGGATAACATTCCATCGGAATTTCTAAAATCATTGAGGGAAGTGGTAGCGAAACAACTATTCCCGTTGGTGAATAGCATGTGTGAGGCTGGTGATACACCATCAGGCTTACGGCAAAACACCATTCATACCCAATTCCGAAGACAGCAAGAGACGACAAGTGCGACAATTATCGGACAATCAGCTTAACAACTCCTGCAAACAAGAATAACATACAGAAGAAGGGAAAAGAAAATTGTCAGATGACAATAAGTTTGGCTTTAGGGAAAGTAAAGGCGCTAGAGAGGCGGTTCTGACGTTGCGGCTGATAATCGAAGCAAGACTGAACAAAAATCAAGACATGTTCCTGGTGCTACTTTTGGCTGCAGTTCATTAGGATATGTTTTTATAAAACAGGTCTGAAGATGGTTATTATAATCCGAAACAGGGCACGGCCGACTTCCTTTCCAATCCTTCCCTAACCCGAGCTTGCGCTCCGTCTCTAATGACCTCGTTGTCGACGGGACGTTAAACACTATCCACCACCACCTCCACCACCGAAACAGGTAGTCTGATGACGAAAAATTTATGACCTTAGACGTAACGGAAATTTATTTCCTAAAATTTGTCGACATGGAAAAAACGTTGGCCAGAACCAAATGGTGCAAGATGTTCGAAATTCCGAGAAAAGTAATGGTAATCTATAGAGAAAAACGGGTAACACGTAATATGTACAAGAACGGAGAGGCAATAATAAGAGTGGAAGACCAAGAACGAAGTGCTTGGATTAACAAGGGTGTAAGACATGGATATCATTATAGCTATCCATGTCTTAGTGGGTCGGAATTAATGACGGTTGAACACACTGTTTCAGGAACAATAACTGCTTTATTTTGCTGCACCCAACATAAGCCGCATACAAACATATTGCCTTATCAGAGCACTCTGAATCCTTCCCTCCTCAAAGAACCCACACTTCTCAGTTCCTCGCGCTGGAAAGTTTGTTTCTTCACTCTGTCGATCCTAATTGGTTCGATTACAATTTTTGATGTTATCGTTTCCACCTTTGGTTCTTAGTCTTCTGCCCCTACCGTTCAATCTACACACCGAAAGAGCAACGACGGAAATAAAAGAAAGGTTCAAGAGAGGTATTAAAAATGTAGGTGAAAAAATATCAATGATATGAGTAGCTGATTACATTGCTGTCCTCAGGGAAAGTGAAGAAGACTTACAATATGTGTTCAGTGGAATGAACAGCCTAACGAGTGCAGAATATGGATTGACAGTAAATCGAAGAAAGACGAAAGTAATTAAAAGTAGCAGAAATGACCCCAGTGAGAAACTTAACATCAGATCTAGTGATCACGAAGAAGACCGAGTTCAGAAATTCCGCTAGGTGGGCAGCGACGGAACATAAAATGCAGAGTAGCTCTGGTAAAAAGGGCATTCCTGGCAAAGAAGTCTACTGCTATCAAACAGTGTGTTTAATTTGAAGAAGTAATTTCTGCGAATATACGTTTGGAACAGTGCATTATATTTTACGGAAACATGGACTGTGGGAAAACCGGAGTGGAAGAGGATCGAAGAATCTGAGATGTGGTGCTAAACATGAATGTTGAAAATTAAGTGGACTGATAAGGTAAGGAATGAGGAGATTCTCCGCATAATCGGCAAGGAAACGAATATGTGGAAAACACCTGCAAGAAGAAGGAACATAATGGTAGGACATTGTGAAAGCATCTGGGTATAACCTCCATAGTCTAGAGGTAGCTAAAGAGGGTAAAAACTGTAGAGCAAAAGAGGTATTGGACTACATCCAGCGAATAATTGAGGAAGTAGGTTGCAATTACTACTCTGAGATGAAAAGGATGGCACAGGAAAGGAATTTATAGCGGTCCACATCAAAGTAGTCAGAGGACTTACGACTAAAAAAATTGGTTTACTTACTACCAGAAGGTTTAGGAATAGGAAATTGTCTTGCAGACACCCTGGCAGACATCTTTGTCAGGCATATTGAAAACTGGTTTTTTGATAGGTGTAAAGACCAAGGAAGCTAAAGTAAAGCAAAACCACATTAGCAGTAGAAGCACCCATGTAGCCGTTCTTATGCACTAAGAGAGCATTTACTTCCAAAGCTTATTGATGAAGATGCAGGCTTTATTCCTTAAATGTTTGAAACCTTGGCCACCATCAACAAGTGATCAACAATGAGAGGCATGTACGCAGTGCAAGCTACGGGCATTTCTCAAAATGAGCCGACAGATACCCATATTTGATGTAATTGCTACTCAGGCAGTAAAATTTAATAGTTTAGTGATTAAGACACTAGAAAAAGTTGATTTCTTATTGTCATGTCTGTTGCCTCTCAAAAGAGAAACTTCAGCGTACTTGGCATCTCTTAATTTATATCTATTAATGTTTCAAGATTTTAAACATGGCTGCAACAGCAACTGTTGAAATTCTTCACGATAAAGGATGACAGCCAAGAACAGTTGCAGGATAAAAATTTATTAAAATTCTTGACCAAGGTTTCCGTGCATATAAATATACCTTCATCAGAAGTAAAAAATCCTGAACAGGATTTATTTATTTAGACAGAAAGTTTGCATTAACACAACTTTTAATAATTTTTGATGCGCTTATGTATGTATTCATGGATTTTAATATGCGCGAGTGTCTGGCACATACAAGTGCCCTCTCTCGGCGAAACCATCTGCCCTAGTGCTTTCACACTCTTGTCTCGATAGTACATAGGCGAAGTAATGGTGCGAAACTGTTCGCTTTGACCCTGTGCCCATAGTCATGTTGTACAAATGGAGAAGATGTCTTAATTATTGACGACGCCTTTGGTACAATTGTTTTATTAATCTCCATTGCATGATGTAATTTTAGTAAGTAACTAAAGATTTTATGCCTGTATTACTCTGGTAATTTCACTATTACTAAAGGCTTTTGTGTTTCTCACTTCCGAAGCTAAGGCCTTCTTAATGAAAGTGTCTTCCTGTTCAGGATTTTTTACTTCTGATGAAGGTATATTTATATGTACCGAAACCTTGGTCAAGAATTTTAATAAATTTTTATCCTGCAACTGTTTTTCGCTGTCATCCTTTATCGTGATCTATTAATGTTCTACAAAAAAATGCAAATGTCAAAAAAAAGTTGTGATACAACGTGAGCATGCCTTAGAAAATAATTTATAACAACTAATACTCCCACTGTAAAGTGTTATCCCATCAGAGGGGCGAGTTGTTAAAAAACACATAAATCACTTTAATGCTATGTCCCGTGCGTTAGCCATGTTCGACACAGCTAAATTATGTATAATTCGAACAGTCCTGCCGTCGGCAATTTCCAACTATAAGTTTCCAAAATATTCAGTGACTGTTCCAACCATTCAATACGTTCGTAAATTCTTCTTTGTCATCTCAAATAACTATATTCGGTATTTCACTGTCTGGTGTGCTGAAACGTGATTTTTGCCGTCAAGTGGCGGCCGGGTGACCATCCCTGGTAGGATGGCTCGTTTTGCTCATTTAACCTAGTAGACAGTCACTCGATGTCACCGTTCAGTCCCAGAAAATCCTAGGCATGCGTCGACGCTAATTCTCGTAAGACGGCTGCTTAGTTTCGTTGTTTTATATAGTATTGTCATTCTTACAGGCTCCCTTTACTACGAATTAGGTAATAATTCTGCTGCCATCAATTTCAGTTGTCTTAAAATAACTGAAAAAGCCAGAGGTAGAATTCTTCTACTGGTGAATGTCGAAGTCAGCGGCCGCAGTGCGCCCACGATTGTGTGACAGTTTGCTTAAATAAATGGTACGTTAAAAAAATATTTTGTTCAAAAAAAAATCTGTGTGAAATCTTATGGGACTTAACTGCTAAGGTCATCAGTCCCTAAGCTTACACACTACTTAACCTAAATTATCCTAAGCACAAACACACACACTCCCTTGCCCGAGGGAGAACTCGAACCTCCGTCGGGACCAGCCGCACAGTCCATGACTGCAGCGCATTAAACCGCTTGGCTAATCCCGCGCGGCAATATTTTGTTGTGGACTAGATTGGTTAATGACTAGCTCAGTGTTTTTATCTGTAAGTTGCTAGAAGGATGTAGAAGGAGAGTTAGCCAGACATGAACAAAGAATTTCTTTCGCCGGTCTCTGCAGATTATGTCTGATAACGGACTCCCATTCGGGAGGAGCTGCGTATAGATCCTTGTCTGGCCATCGGGATTTGAATTGTTCATGTTGTCCCCAGTAACTTATAGTGAATTAGAGGATGATTTGGAGAGGGCAAGCTGATTTCATAGACCATCCTTCACCAATGCAGGATTACGTTCTGTTTCTATTGACATCGACCTTCCTTCCTCCCTTTCACTCAATGTTTGGGTCAAATGGCTCTGAGCACTATGAGACTTAACATCTGTGGTCATCAGTCCCCTAGAACTTAGAGCTACTTAAACCTAACTAACCTAAGGACATCACACACATCCATGCCCGAGGCAGGATTCGAACCTGCGACCGTAGCAGTCGCGCGGTTCCGGACTGCGCGCCTAGAACCGCTAGACCACCGCGGCCGGCACTCAATGTTTGGGTTCTGTCTGTTACCATGCTATGAACTGGGAGTAACAAACTGAGTGATTAATGAGTAGAATGGCTTATAAACATTTATTCTCTTAATATTACAATTGAAATTATAGATAAATACACAGACTGGCCTAACCGTTTCCATTAATATAATTTACAGATATCCTCACAATCTGTCAACATATGCTCATCCACAGGCTGCGGACTATCAGTTATTTTTAGTACTTTTTCAGCACTATCTTAAATAAAATGCACAAGCGGGGGATACTTTTACTCGGCTGAAAAAGAGACCACATTAGAATAGTATCAAGACGGAGAAATTACACCTGTTAGGCAGTGGTCGAGTGTTTAATATGAAAGTATTCTGATTGGTCCTAATTATCTGACATGAATTAATTAGATACCCACCAAAATAATGAATTAGGTATTCAGAGACAACTAAATGAAAGAATAATTACAATTAATTTGGTTTATTTCATTAAAGTGACTCATAAATTATCTGACAAGCAATGGTAATTCTCAGGTAAAACCTACGCACATCTGACCTCGGCATTTCAATTGAATAATTTACTTTAATGCTTGGTGAATGATATGGTTTGATCTGGTAAAATAATATGTATTCAAACAGTGTGTAAAAATCACTCAGGGCATATAAACGTCGAGGTTATAAAACAATTTGAGAATGAATTTACATAATTAAAATAGAACAATGATAGGAAAATGAATGGTTGTTAGGGTCACCATCAGTATGGTGCTGGACAATTAAGTTTGAGATCGTGCCCACACACATAAACGATCGAACCATGGTTTCACCCATCAGTGCAAAACTTTAAAATTACACAAAGGTAGGAGTTCGAATAGAGCAAACAATATACGAATGAATAAAGGAAAAATCAGAGAGATACATCACTGGGCGAGTGAGCACCAATGAGTTAACTCGATGACGAAACAAAAATGAGTACTCACGAGAAAAGTCCCCTTTGAAGCAAAAATTAGATTACAGAAAAACTTGCCTACCAGCGCGTAGATCAAATTAGGAAGAGGAAAAAAAGAAACCAGCAATGAACTCCTCTTCCCTCGATATATCGGGATACACGAAGTTGGGAGTGTGTACTGCAAATGCGATCTTACCGTGTCTACCACTGAGGTGGTGCACCGAATTGCGACCTCTGTTAACTGTTGCTGGGGTGAGCAGATTTGATGACATTAGGAATCGTAGATCTCATCATCCTCCATTAGTCGCCATGGATGCGTGTAGGTTCAAAGTGACACATATGAGACTTGGCAAAGGACCAAAGTCAAGATAAGCACGTACGAGTGCAATGTACAGAGTAGCCCAACCAAGTAGAAGTCCGAGTCAGAATGCACACACGAATCCCAACACGACTGAATGCCTCTCTCAATTTTTGGTAGCCTTCCTTCAGAGCCCAGAAAGGTACAATCTTTTCTAGCTAATTCTATAATGGGAAATGGAAGTCTGTTCCCTAGTTCCCACCATAACGTTAGAATGTATCCGCCAATAAAACACGTGTAAGTGGAAATGGTAGTCGAGTATCACGTCCAGACTTGATTGTTGGAAATTGTGGAAATTTTTAGGCTCCACACACCGTTTCCCCCGGAAGGACAAAGTCTGGACATTTGTAGCCACACGTGTGACTATATATTTTGCTTGAGGAAACGTTTCTGAAGACCACACACAGCGTCATAACAGCAAGTGGACTCCACCCGAAGTTAAGTAACAATGAAGAGTTCTCACCCGATCCACCAGTGCTTTCCCGTCCTGCTATTGAGGACACCAGTTTTTCTTTCTGTCACTCATTGTTTGTGGAAGCTTAACCAGGTGTATAAGTCCCGGGAAGTCTCGTCCGACTGTTCAAGCGGCTTACCACCGTCAGACACAGCACTCTAAATGCCCGAAAGCTCTTCCAGAATTTGCAAAACTTCCTCCTGTTTTCGTCCCAGCGTAACGAAGATCCCGTGGTCAAGACCAGACGAATTACTGAAATGTTAGTTGGACAAGTCACCTACATTCCTACACAACACCCTTAGCCACTCATGTATACAACACGCAGCACAGGTGGAAAGACGACAAATAAAAGTGTATCGGAAAGTAAATGAAGCAACAGTCTCGTATGTAAACTCTGTATGCAAGTAGGATAAAATGTGAGGAGAAAGACCTGAAACAGGCCGCCGCCTCACAATTCTAATAATCACGCATAAAAATGAAACAACTGCAGTCACAAAAGTGTGCAGAGATTTTGTGAAGTTAGTATAGAAGGCAGATAGTAAGAGAGAATAGAATGTGTTGCATCTGTGGCCTGAGCTGGGAGCAAATTGGTCATTTGAATATAGAAGCAAGTCTTTAGAGTGAAGTTTGAAGTTACTGAAATTCTATAAAATGTCTTTACTGTCCCTAAAGACCACTTCGCTGTGCTGCGGCCCGATCTCTCCATAACAGTCTGTAGTTGAAGGCTGAAAACACGGATTTCACCATCTTACACCATTTACATCGATTGGATTGGCTGAGCTATGGATATTCCGAGAACCAACTAATAAAAATATTCCTTAAAAGATGCTTTGTAACCTTGACTGAGTTTTTCTCCAGGCGGTAAACCATTAACGTGCTGTCAACCATTTAGTGGTGAAAAAGGTCATCTCAGACTCTCTCCTTATCTCGTTCCGTGTCCAGTGAGGTGGGAATTCAGCAACACAGTCGAGTTTCTCTCTAACTTCCAGTTACATCAATACTGGCAGTTCTTACATTGCGTAAACGTTTCGTCTACGTAAACATTTCGTTTTTGTGGGCCTGACTTTCAGCGGTATCATACGCTTCCAAAATGGTGCGAAACAGAATGCTCTCAGTCCATGCTCTAGTTGTTATTTGTGGCATCCAGTGCGTCCCAAAGAAATACAGCTTTCCATGTTTTGTTCATAACAGAGCGTCTACTGGACGCTGTTAAAAACAGCGTTTCTCTTATTTCCACCTTCGAGTCATAAAAGTCGCTACTAGAGGCCTTATGCCATGGGGGATCACATCTATGGTGCTTTGGTGTCCAGATTCTGTAGCTTAATACAAAAGTCTGGTCCCCCTGTCCTGGTAACGAGGTTCACTGCTCGCCCAAGTGCTGCCAGGTCATCCCAATGTGCTTCCAAATGGCTTCTTACTTATACACACCATCCAAATCCAAGTAAATATGTAAATTAAGGTAAATTGAGAATCTCTGGTACTATACCGTTAATTTGCTGATGTTGATTAATTATTTTCATCTAATTGGGCTTTATATTCTGATTTTATTTAGTTATGGGACAGTTTTGGAAAAAATAGTCGTGTGACACACCTCTAAACTTACATAACATGTCCTGAAGGATGGCATTTTTAAATACACTAATTTTTAATAAAGCAACACTTCATTCTAAGAGGTAAGAGTCACACACACATGCTAGTTAACAAGGTTAAAATCACAATTTAAATTTCAAAAACCTTAAGACAGCAACATATAATATGCATAGAGTAACAACAACAAAAACTGAGAGCTTGGGACTAAGCGCTGTGGGACTTAACCTCTGAGGTCATCAATCCCCTAGACTTAGAACTACTTAAACCTAACTAACCTAAGGGCAGCACACACATCCATGCCTGAGGCAGGATTCGAACCCGCGACCGTAGCAGAAGCGCGGTTCCGGACTGAAGCGCCTAGAACCACTCGGCCACAGCGGCCGGCCAACTGAGAGCTTGTAAAGGGGTTATTAGCAATCAGTACCCACGCTTATGAATGTGGCCCTTACCTAAGTTAACACAGTTCGTAGCAAGAGTAGCTCGTAAGCAGTAAAGCACACTTAGATGCAAATGGCTGGGGTACAACCCACACTTGGTACGTACAGACAAGTTTCGCCATACAACTGATGTGCAATTCATAGGACAGCTGCAGTAAAATGTTTACGCAGAACAGCCAATAGCCTTGACTTATTTTAAATGCAGCACAGCTCCTGTATACGAAATAGAAAAGTAAAGTATGTTAACCTTAACCAAACTGTCGTCTTTGGTGCGAGACCATAACTAATTCAGAATGGTACGGTCTGGAAACAAATACTTGCACAAGGGAATGCAATGATTTGGGAACCGCACCACAGACCATTCTAACAGGTCAAAACAAATAGTTGTATCCGAACGCGCTCCTTAAACACAACTCATGAAACAGAAACTAAATTACCATGTCACAAAACATCGCTGCCCACAAACCCTTCGCAGTTACTTTCGGCACATTCACAAGTTCAAATGCTGAGAAAAGGGTTCAACCAAATTCACAGTCTTACAATTTACAAACACAGGGGTATTGAACAAAATAGAAATTACCACTTCCATTAAGTAAGTTGCTTAATGAATAGCATATCTCCTCACATATGTTCCGTCAAGGAAATTCACGTACTGTTAAATATATTCACCAAGGTTTTGTTGAGAACAGTTTGACCTAATATGTCCATAGGACACCGAGTTACACATTAGTGACAATAAACGTGGCATTGCAAGTACCGTCGCAAACCAGACGGCCAGTAGCCAGTGACACAACACTATTCCGCCTGTCTTTCCTTCCAGTACTTTGGGTCACACTGTGTTTTCACATGCTACATACGAGGTCTGTTCTAAAAATCCCGTATCTTCGTCCACTAAATTTTCTATGCTTACTTTTTACTCATTGTAAATGGTCTCCTTCGAAATACTCTCTTCCACAATTGATTCACCACTCCTAACGCCGTTTCCAATTCTGGAAGCAGTCTTGTTACGCCTTTTGCTGCATCGCGCAAAGCGCAGTCTGCGAATTTTCTTTTATCTCGACTGTCGTCGCAAATCTTTGTCCTTTCAACATCTCAACATCATAATCGTACAGCTACGTCTCATCACCAGTTATGATTCTTTTAAGGACGATGTCGTTCTCATTTGCGCGATCCAAAAGCTCTTCATAGATTGCAAGGCGAAAGTCTTTCTGGTCTTGACTCACGAGCTGTGGGACCAACTTCGCGGCGACACGATGCATTCCAACATTCTGTGTCAGAATTTCGTGGCATGATCTAACTGAGATGTTACATTATTCTGCAATCCCTCCGACAGTCTGTCTTCGATTTTCACGCACAATTTCGTTGACGTTCCTGACCTGAACGTCGTGGGTAGACGTCCAAGGGCGTCCTGAACCAGGGCCATATTAAACTTCTGTCCAGCCATTTTTAAACCATGTGAACCATTCGCAACACCGAGTACAGCTTAAGCACTTATCAGCGTAGGCTTCCTGCGTCATATTGTCTTATTAATGCAGATGTGTTGCTCCTCTAACACTGTCATCTCGAAATCCGCGAACTGTGCGACACAATACAGCACTGAACAATAACTGACAGACATACAGCTATGATATTTCAGGCGGTTACACATTAAACAGAGGAGTTTTGCAGGGATGCCAAACGCATTTCTCTCCAACACACCATTGACGCGAAATTACGAATGTTCCAGAATTTTTTGAACAGACCTCGTACTAGCCGAAATGAGTTCCTTCTCCGTAAAGTCGTCCTCACACGGAACGTGTTTCTCATCGCGAAGCACTCCAAAAGTGGTGCCCGTCCTGGCTGCTGCACGTTCTCAAACGACCTGCTACATCTCACAGAACGTGCCCATCATCGTGATTTGTAACCGCAATGCTCTCCAGCGGCAATTTTTGACTACATCTGGCGCGCAAAATCACACAGCTTTCCTATGAAAATGGACACGTGGAAACTATCTGCATGAAGTCTGTTATCGATTGTCAAAGAACAGAGGAGAAGATCGCGAAGAAATTTTTGAACTCGTTACTGATTTGAATAGCGAATTGCTGCTAGAGAAACACCACATAATGCTGCATAACGATGTGAAATACATAGTAGTAGAAGTTATTCGTTAACTCAGTTGAATCTCCATCCCATTTCCGGTTTTAAATTGGATGTATTTGAAGTCCAGCGTCTAATTTCGGTTGTGCGTGTCATAACATCCATATTCTCGAAGTTGCATTGGCATCCATCATTCTGAAACACCTTACCTAACGCACCTTTCAAGATCGGGATTCGTTTCGTAATTTCATTCGGATGGATGAGGAGTGGTTTTCGAAGCTGCTCACTGTCACTGAAAATAATTTTCGCCGGCAAGATACAAACACCAGGGAATCATAAGCCCAAGGGATAGGTATACATATTCTACATGAAGTTTCATACTAGCAAAAACTTTCAGTGTGTAACTTCTGATTACCTTGTTACATAAACTGGACACTGGACACTGGAGAAACATTCCAGTCGTTGGCCTACGCAACTTGCAGCAGATACAGGGTGCCTCAAAATGTACGCTACAACTTCAATGTGTTATAGCAGCCAAAATAATTAAGATATTCACCTCATGTTCTGCTAATGAGACGGACAAACGAATTTTTTGTTTGTGGCTGTTTCAGGTTGTTGCGAGTGAACTATAATGACAATAGTTCAAGAAAAGACTCAGTGTGTAGAACGGTTTATTCAGACCAAATCGGACTCGGGGATTCAAAGGAACTCTCAAATACAGTACAGGAAGGAAACATCTTCGCGGCCGCCGATAGGCCAGTGGTGCAGAAATTTTGTGCATACAGGAAGCGATGATGTGAAGCGTCATATTGGAAGAAGTGAGGTCGACACAGAACGTTTTCAACGTTCACCACAGGAAGCGCCCCAGGACCTGAGAATCTCTACGGCGACCGTGTAACGGATCCTTTGGAAATGTTTACATATATATCCATACCGATTGCAACTGCTGCACGCATTAAAAGCAGATGACAAGCCCAACGTGTACATTTCGCTGTGGACGTTCTTCACCTACAGAAGGTTAGATTCTTAAAAGTATTTAAAATCAAAATTCAATTTCAAATGTAAATAAAAATGGTTTTATATAAAAGTATTTAAATGCAAAAAGCAAAACACCTTTATTTGAATAAGATACGAGTATCTCTATTTGTGAACATTTCACACGTCCTATGTTTCATTGATTTTAACACCAATAACTGTTCAAACATTTCATCTTAGTTCCACCAGTGGGGCCTCCTAATCATTCCACCAAAGGAAAACAGTCGTTCATCAGAAGGAGAACTTGAGAACAGAAGACAGTCGGCATGAAATGTTCCTAATAGTGCCAACATGATACGAGAAGAACTAGGGGGCAGGGCGATTTCTCGTCGCGTACGAACTGTAGGCAGACAATACATGGCAGTGATACAGTACTGAGCTTCAGAAACTCTCAGGGTACATTATGAAGTCAATAAAACGTAGTCTTCCGGGGAGTGCTGGGTACTCCAGCTAGTGTAAATTAAAATTTTTAACTACAGTTTTACACATTGCCAAAAGAAAATCGACAACGGTGGAATTTTATTTAGTAGAAACTGCTATATTATGATGTTTAACAAGTTGATGTTCAGTTAAAAGCTATCGATACTACTCTAACTAAGCAGTCTTCAAGTACTTCATAGAGGGAGACACTGTTTCCAACGGTATAGCTGTCACTTTCACATTGAATGAAGTCTCTTTTATTGTTGTCCGTGAGTAAACTCGTGACCTCGCAAAAATGTAATATTGACCTAGCTATCTCTTTCCTTCACTTTCTTTTCAGATCGCTAGGCATTATCAGTTGATTTCGGTACATTTTACATTACACATACAATAGTTTTTAGCATACAATGTGAAGTCTTATTGCCTTTTCTAATAATTATGGTCATGGTCATATTCACTTGACAGGTATACCTTTGGCTCTTATTGAGCCATTGTGTCCGACGTATTTTTGTTTACACAAATGTCCCATTAAAAGAATGAAAACTACGAAGTATGAAATTTAAAAAAAAGTAAGAGGATCATTTTGAATTTTACAGATACAAATTAGTTATTTTTTAAGTATTACAAATAAAGCAGGAAATTTTTTGAAAAAAGCGTTTCAAATGAAATAAAAACAGGTACTTCACATTTTGTATTTTCAATTAAAATACATGTACTTCACATAATTTACATTTCTGATGGGAATGTTCTAAACAGCCTAGTATTTTCCAACGAAGCAACTGTAAGTAGCCTGTTTATATGTTTGTATGTTGGCAGCGCTATAGACTGTATTAATATCATTGACAGCGCTCTGAGCCCTCGGTAAGAGACTCTTAGCGGCTAGCAGTTAGCGAGCGGACTCTTTGGACGTGTGTCCATGCAGATTCAGTGTTGGTAGGACATGCATTCTAAAATAATGATTGATGTATTTGCTAATGTTTGGGTAGTGAAATTATTGACGATTATATAATTTTTGGAACTGGATGTCACATGATTAAGGTAGAAACCTGCTTAATACATTGTTTGCTCTTCAAGAAAATCTTTCTTTTACTATCCACATGCCTACTAGTAGTTAGAGCCTATTGTAGTTAGAATCTCGTTATTCAGCTGGCTGTAGTTGCTGCTTGCTGTAATTGCTGTAGTTCGTGTTATGAAGATTTTCTGTGAAGTAAGTGACTTACGAAAAAATATGGGTTATTGTTACGACTTCTTCCAATTTAGGGCCATTCTTTTGTGTTAATTATTTGAAGTCAGGTTGTCATTTTAGAGCAGTATGATTGCGTTGCGTTTGTATATTGTGGGTAATAAATGAGTAGGTTAAGTTTGAGTCGTCCTTGTCAGGGAAAATTCTGTAGGTCAGTGTTGTAATGATAAAACAAGTAGCGAGACAAATGGTTCAAATGGCTCTGAGTACTATGGGACTCAACTTCTGAGGTCATCAGTCCCCTAGAACTTAGAACTACTTAAACCTAACTAACATAAGGACATCACACACATCCATGCCCGAGACAGGATTCGAACCTGCGACAGTAGGGGTCTCGCGGTTCCAGATTGGAGCTCCTAGAACCGCACGGCCACTCAGGCCGGCAAGTAGCGAGACAGTAGGATCAGTTGCATTCAGCAGTTCAATACTCACACAACGAAGTTTCTCATTGTACACACAATGTACGCACCTAGGGTTCAATCAGTTCGCAGGATGTGACGGAAGAGGTACGTAACAGCCTGCCTGATGGTTGATCACATTGTGCGATCATTTGTTTTTTCTCAGAAAAGACAATTAATTCCAGCAGTTATCTTGATATAGTGGAGCTGTTTGCCTTAACCCAATTGATTGACCACCAAGACACAGTCCTCCTCCAACAAGATGGTGCAATGCCACAGAGGGCTCAGACTGTGCGAGATGGTGTAGACCTGGTGTTTCCAGATCTCCCCATTGGCAGGGGTGGTCCAATTTCCTGACCTCCCACCTCGTCTGACGGTACAGCATGGACGTACAGGGAATCCATAAAGTCCCCTTACAACTTCAAAATTTTATTACGACTGCAGTCGTAGAAATATTTCAACAACATTTCTTTCATTTTAATCAGTGTTTATAAAAGTTTTTTTGACAGTTTTTAATACATCTCTATATGGGCGCCTTTAGTTGCACGAAGCATATCAAGACGGTACTCGATTTCTTACTATGTTCGGTACAGCGTATCGTCATCAATGGTGGTAATAACATTACAAATCCTTTGCTTCAAGTCAGCAATGTCCCGTATCTGTGTTTGATACACGATGTCTTTTACATACCCCCATAAAAAAGTCCAAGGGAGTGATATCTGGCGAACGCGGTGGCGAAGGAATTGGCCCATCCCTCCCAATCCATCTGCCTGGAAATGTTTCATTGAGGAACCGATGAACATGCAGTCCCCAATGCGGTGGCGCACCATCTTGCTGAAAAATGATAGTTGGTGGCAAGTCAATCAATTGTGGTGCTACATATTCGGTCAGAAGGTCGGGTTAAACACTTGCAGTAATTGTTGACTCGTTGAAGAAAAATGGATCAATTATTCGGTTGCACATGATTCCACACCACATATTCACTTTTGGACTATCCCGGTAAATCTCCCTAGTCACATGTGGGTGTTTAGATCCCCAGATTATCACATTATGTTTGTTTAATGTCCCAGAAACATGAAAAGTTGCCTCGTCACTGAAACAAACTCCCTTGAGGAATGCTTTATCCTCCGAAAGGCGTTCCAGCATGTTGAGTGCAAACTCTGTTCGTTTTGGTTTGTCATTTGGTTCAACTGTCTGTAACAGTTGCGCTTTGTAAGAGTACAACCGTAAGTTCTTGTGGATGACCTTATGCACAGTTGAACGTGGTAGTTGCAAATGTCTGGCAGCAGTGTGGATGGACTTCGTAGGTGAACGAGTGAAGACGTTTACAAAGCGATCGATGTTTTCCTCGGGTGCTCTTGGTCGTCCGCTCCTCCCTTTATCCAACACTGTCCCTGTCTCCATAAATTTTTTGTGCCATGCACTGATTGCAGGGCGCGATGGTGGATCTCTTCCATACTTCGTTCTGAAGTTTCGTAGAGTCTGAACATCCAATTTTGTCTCTATAAACCAGGACACACATTGTGCCTTCTCTTGAGGAGCTGCCATTTTATAGAGGTTCAGTTCCTTTCATCAACAGAGTATTTGAAACACAAAATTTTAGTATATATAAAAATTTTAGTAAACGGGGGTTACAATAAAAGAAATTTTGTTAAAATATTTCAACAACTGCCGTTGTAATAAAATTTTGAAATTGTAAAAGAACTTTATGGACACCCTGTATTTCCGTGAGGATAAGATAGGGATAGAGTCGACCAAAAACCTGTGAAACACATTAGTGATTTTAAACAACGAATCGTTGCTGCCATTGCGATAGTTCATGCGGATATGTTGCTTTGAGTGTGGAGTGAGCTTGAATACAGACTAGAGGTCGTGCGTACCATCAAAGGAGCACAAGTTGAAACTGACTGAATGGCTTAAAAACTTTTTGAGAAAGGGTGTCACATAAGCCAAACATGGTGTGAACTTTTAATTAATTTGGATACTATAACACATTAAAGTTGTACATACCTTTTGAGACACCCGGTGCATTATTTATAATTAATAAAATCGACTATCGCAGGTAATACTTCTTTTAAATAAATAAGAAGTAGCACACGTCATTTCCGGGATATACGCTGTGTAACGGCTGTGTCTACAAATGTCGTTGTTTGATATTTAACTATGACAAATTGTATCCGAAACGACACGTTTTTGATAGATCATCACTGTACCGTACCATTGAAACGGTATAGTTTCATAGCACACAAGCATCAAGTACAGGAAGCCTTCAGTTAACGACAAGTTGTGGTTTCCTAACATTTTAACAAATAGCTGCTAAAACGACGCGTTTTCGAGAGATCCTGAATGTGCTGATGTTTTGAAACAGCTTGTATTCACACTAAATATTCCATAATAAAAAAACACCACAAATAAAACAGTTCCTATGCCAGTCACCTGTTTATTTTGTCACTCCGGTTTTCGATGGTTCGCACCACCATCTTCAGGAGAAGAATTTCCAATTGAAGATGATGGTGTGAATCATTGAAACGCGTAATGGCAAAATAAACAAGTGATTGACGCAGAGACTGTTTCATTTGTATTCATCAACAGCTGTGCCAGCCGGTGTGGCCGAGCGGTTCTAGGCGCTACAGTCTGGAACCGCGCGATGCTACGGTCGCAGGTTCGAATTCTGCCTCGGGGCCGGCCGAAGTGGCCGAGTGGTTCTAGGCGCTACAGTCTGGAGCCGAGCGACCGCTACGGTCGCAGGTTCGAATACTGCCTCGGGCATGGATGTGTGTGATGTCCTTAGGTTAGTTAGGGTTAATTAGTTCTAAGTTCTAGGCGACTGATGACCTCAGAAGTTAAGTCCCATAGTCCTCAGAGCCATTTGAACCATCAACAGCTGTAGTCCACATAATGCCGTCTCTTACGGACGAAATATAAAAAAAAAAATAACAGCACGGTAAATGATGACAGCCAAAATAGTTGCAGGATAAAAAATTATTAAAATTCTTGACCAAGGTTTCGGTGTATATAAATATACCTTCATCAGAAGTAAAACATCCTGAACAGGAAGACACTTTCATCAGCAAAAACTTAGAATCGGAAATGAGAAAGAAAAAACACTAAGGCTTAAGTAACCGTGAAATTACCAGAGTAATACAGGCACAAAATCTAATAGTTACGTACTAAAATTACATTCTGCAATGGAGATTAATAAAACAATTGTGCAAAAGGGGTCGTCAATAGTTAAGACATCATCTCCATTTGTACACCATGATTATGGACAACAGAGTCAATGCCAACATAGTTTAGCACCAGTACTTCGCCTATGAACTATCGTGACGAGAGTGTGAAAGCATTAGGGCAGATGGTTTCGCCGAGAGAGGGCACTTGCAGTATGTGCCAGACACTCGCGCATATTAAAATCCATGGATACAAACAAAAGCGCATCAAAATTATTAAAAGTTGTGCTAATTCAAACCTTCTCTCTAAACTGTGTTGACATTGACCCTGTTGTCCATAAACATTTTGTACAAATGGAGATGATGTCTTAACTATTGACGACCCCTTTGGCACAATTGTTTTATTAATCTCCATTGCAGGATATAATCTTGGTAAGTAATTATTAGATTTTGTGCCTGTATTACTCTGGTAATTTCACGGTTACTTAAGCTTTAGTGTTTTTTCTTTCTCATTTCTGATGCTAAGTTTTTGCTAATAAAAGTGTCTTCCTGTTCAGGATGTTTTACTTCTGATGAAGGTATATTTATATATACCGAAAACTTGGTCAAGAATCTTAATAAATCTTTATCCTGCAACTATTTTGGCTGTCATCATTTCCCGTGAAGAATTTCAACAGTTGCTGTTTCAGCCATGTTTAAAATATTGAAAAAAATAACACCAATTACGTTGTTATATCGATACAATATGGCGTCTCCTAAGTTGTTTTTGTGACGTGAAAGCGATGGCGCATTTCACTGGTTACATTCCTCTCCACGTTAACAGCTACGAACGCTTCCACGCCCCGTGAGAGAACGGCTTAAGGCCAACCCTCCATTTCTAACGCCAACACGCGACAGCTCACGCTCCTGCCCCGCTAACCTCTTCGGCTTCGCCACAGGAGGAGCCCCACAGCACAGAACCCAGAACAGCATCACAGCTGATGGCGATGGATATATCGCTCAGTGTGTCCGTGATGTAGGCAGAGGTAGATGCATCCAGTCAGACATAAGATGGTTTTATTAAGTGATGTTCTTAACAGAAATGGTGGACCGATCAACATATTTCGGTTAACTTTGTTCCTCTTGCTGGCCACCCAGTCGCCCGGGACGCCGGATCACGTATTTGTTCTTCAGACTATCAGTTAGGCGGCGTTTTCGGAGGAAAAAAGCGGGCGACGGGGTCTCCGGAGGGAGTGCCCCTGGTCGCCGGCGAGTATTTCTGTGGCGCGGCGCGGGAACACACAAAGGCCGTGGCCGGCCGGCGCTTAATTAAGCCGGCAGACGACAATGCAGGTTCACGGCAAATTAGAGGAGAGCGGCCGCGTCGATTTATGGCGCCAGCAGCAGGTAGGCGCGGACGCTAATTGCGAAACGACGCTATATTTACGCGCGAGCCGCACTAACTCATCGCGCGTAATTAAACGCGTCTCGTCTCTGTCCGACTGTCGCTTCCTCAAGGCGAGAGCAGAATCCGTTGCCGAAGTCTGGCGACGAACGAGGCTTCGGCCCCTCGTCCTGGCTGGCGGCGGGCGAGCTGCCCCCGGTCGAAGGGGCTCATCAGCGATGCAGGCCTAGCGGATGGCACACATGGTGTTATAAAATATATAATGAGGAAAACACACGTAAAGCATAAATGTTATATGCCGAGATTAGTTTTAGCTATCCATCCAAGGTAGAGATCGGAAACGGAGCGAGTGAGAGGATAATGCTGCGGGTTGTACCTTACAAGTCAAGGCGCCGCTGTTACATCTGTGCCAACGGGCTTCCTTTGTTTCCGCCTTAGTTCCGCGAGTCGAAGCGTCTGAGAACTGTGGCGCTGCGGTCGCTTCATACTCGTCAATTCGTTCTCTCTTACTGATCCATGCAAGACTTTAAGGGTAATCGTGACGAATTGTTAGTAAGGAAAATGTGCAAAGGCTTTTGCTGCTGAGAAGTAGCACTGACAATAATGACCGATTGTCCCGATCAAATGGCCTTTAACGACGCCCGTGTTTTGTGAAACTGGGAAAAGTGTAAGACGAAAATTCGTTGATGCAGTCCACACAATTACAAATGTGATCAATTAGAGTGATATCTGTATACGTATCAAATACAGTTCACGCCTTAGGCGAAAATCATACAAATTTCACCTAATGCAAAAAAATAACTGCATTCGTGTTCATTCCACCTCCACAAACAAATGTGCTACGTCAAACGATAACTGGGCACACAGCAACATCACCTTTACATCCCTGCGACCGAAAATTACGCTATTTCTTTAGTCTTTGGTCAGGCCATCTTGCGTTTATAGGCTAACGGAGAGTTCTGTAGCTCATCATTCATTTCTGTAACTTTCTCGACGACTGTCATAAATTTAATTTAATAATTAATTATCAGCAAAAGATTGTGCTGCATCCTCATCTCATGTTTTCTGGTACTGTCGTTTAGACACGGTAACGCCTCGAAAGTGTGTGAATGTCAACGTAATTGCCAGATACTCAGAGAACAGATATTAAATATTCAAATAAATTTACAGAAGCTATCGAAATTATGTGTATACACTGAAGCGCCAAAGAAACTGGTATAGGCATGAGTATTCAAATACAACGATATGCAAACAGACAGAATACGACGCTGCAGTCGGCAACGCCTATATAAAACAACAAGTGTCTGGCGCAGTTGTTAGATGGGTAACTGCTGCGACAATCGCAGGTTATCTAGATTTAAGTGAGTTTGAACGTGATGTTATAGTCGGCGCACGAGCGACGGGACAAAGCATCTCCGAGGTAGCGATGAAGTGGGGACTTTCCCGTACGGCCATTTCACGAGTGTACGGTGAATATTAGGATTCCGGTAAAACATCAGATCCCTGACATCATTGCGGCCGGAGAAAGATCCTGCAAGAAGGAGACCAACGACGACTGAAGAGAATCGTTCAGCGTGACAAAAGTGCAACCGTTCCGCAAATTTCTGCAGATTTCAGTGCTGTGTCATCAAAAAGTGTCAGCGAGTGAACCATTCAACGAAACATCATCAATATGGGCTTTCGGAGCCGAAGGCTCACTCGTGTACTCTTAGTGACTTCAGGACACAAAACTTTACGCCTCGGCTGAACCCGTTAATACGGACTATTGATGACTGGAAACATGTTACCTGGTCCGACGAGTCTCGTTTCAAATCGTATCGAGCCGATGGACGTGTATGGGTATGGAGACAACCTCATGAATCTATGGACCCTGGCATGTCAACAGGGGACTGTTCAAGCTGGCGGAGGCTCTGTAATAGTATGGGGCGTGTACAGTTGGAGTGATACGGGACCCCTGGTACGTATAGATACGACTATGACAGGTGACACGTACGTGAGCATCCTGTGTGATCACCTGCATCCATTCATGTCCATTGTGCATTCCGACGGACGTGGGAAATTCCGGCATGACAATGAAACACCCCACACGCCCAGAATTGCTACGGAGTGGCTCCAGGAACACATTATCAGTTTAATCACTCCTGCTAGCCACCAAACTCCCCAGACATGAACATTAATGAGCATATCTGAGATGTCTTGCAACGTGCTGTACAGAAGAGATTTCCGCCCCTCGTACTCTTACCGATTTATGCACAGCCCTGCAGGAATCATGGAGTCAATTCCCTCCAGCACTACTTCAGTTATTAGTCAAGTCTATGCGTCGTTGTATTTCGGCACTGTGCTCACGGGTGCCCTAAATGATAATAGGCACGTGTACTAGTTTCTTTGGCTCTTCAGTATATAAGCAGAACAATATATACAAACAGAACAATATTCACTGCAAACGAATTGCTCATTAATAATCGTGTGTCATTTAGGCAGGTCGAACATTTTGTGACTTTTAGTTGAAATCATGGTTGTGTTAAACAGATAATAATCTACACACTCACTCTCTCCCCCACCCCAGGTCCTAACAGGTCTCGTAAGGCCCAACAGTACCGACCGACCGCCATGTCGTCGTCTGCCGATATGCGTCACTGTTTTCGGATATGGAGAGACATGTGATCAGCACACCGCACTCCCGTCGTTTTAAGTATTCGTGACCTGAGCCGCTACTTCTGATTCCAATCAGTTTGCCTCAAAGAACTGAGCGCACCCCGCTTGTCAACAGCAGACCGGACGTCACCCATCCCAGTGCTAGCCAAGTGCTTAACTGCAGTGATATGACGGCAACCGATGTTGACACTGTGGCAAGGCCGTTGACAGTTCTCCACGTTACAGTAGCGTAATGACTACGAACTGTTTACATGTGATACGTATCGTTGATTCATTACCGAAATCGCCCCTCCCCTGAGGATCATAGTTCACTGTTATCGGAAGAGCTTAGGTATATCTTACCAGATCCTTTTATCGCTTTTTCGATTAAACTCTGGGCCCAATATACTTTTCCGCATTAACGACGTCCAAATTTATCAATTACAATTCTGCTTGTTAGCAGTGCAGATGGGTTACCTTACCTATTATAATTCTACTACACGATTTTCTCTTAATTTAAAGTTACTCACTGTCTTCAAGGTGCACCGATGTAATATTGCTATAAATTAATTAAAAATCTTGTTTTCACTTTTAATCCCTTTTACTAGTACTAGATCTTATACTTTTTCAGTTCAGAACACTTGCGATTAGCCTTCATTTGAATAAATATCCGGTAACTGACGGTGATTCGATTTCGTCGTAATACGAATATAAAAAATTTGCCACGTCCGAGTAGAACTCGCACTCCGGGCCTCCGCACAAAGTGGACTATGTATATAAAAACACTATGTGATCAAAAGTATCCGGACACCGCCCAAAACATACGTTTTTCATATTAGGTGCATTGTGCTGCCACCTACTGCCAGGTACTCCATATCAGCGACCTCAGTAGTCATTAGACATCGTGAAAGAGCAGAATGGGCGCGCTTCTCGGAACTCATTGGCTTCGAACGTGGTCAGGTGATTGAGTGTCACTTGTGTCATACGTCTGTACGCGAGATTTTCACACCCCCAAACATCCCTAGGGCCACTGTTTGCAATGTGATAGTGAAGTGGAAACGTTAAGGAACACGTACAACACAAAAACGTACAGGCGACCTCGTCTGTTGACTGACAGAGACAGCCAACAGTTGAAGAGGATCGTAATTAAGAGTCAGACATTTATCCAGACCATCACACGGGAATTCCAAACTGCATCAGGATCCACTGCAAGTAGTATGACAGTTAGGCGTGAGGTGAGAAAAGTTGGATTTCATAAGCCAAACATCACGCCCGTAAATGCCTAACGACGTCTCGCGTGGAGTAAGGAGTGTAAACCTTGGACGATTCAATAGTGAGAAATCGTTATGTGGAATGACGAAACACGGTACACAATGTGACGATCGGATGGTAGGATGTGGACATGGCGAATGCGCGGTGAACGTCATCTGCGAGCATGTGTAGTGCCAACAATAAAATTCTCAGGTGGCGATGTTAAGGTGTGATCGTGTTTTTCATGGAGGGACCATGCACAGCTTGTTGTTTTGTGTGGCACTATCACAGCACAGGCCTACAGCGATGTTTTAAGCACCTTCTTGCTTCCCACTGTTGAAGAGCAATTCGAGGATGGAGATTGCATCTTTCAACACGATCGGGCACCTGTACGTAATACACGGCCTATGGCGGAGTGGTTACACGACAATAACATCCCTGTAATGGACTGGCCTGCCCAGAGTCCTGACCTGAATCCTATAGAACACCTCTGGGATGTTTTGGAACGTAGACTTCGTGCCAAGCCTCGCCGACTGACATCGATACCTCTCCTCAGTGCAGCACTCCGAGAAGAATGGGCTGCCATTCCCCTGCGAGCTGGAAGCTGTCATCAAGGCTAAGGGTGGGCCAACACCATATTGAATTCCAGAATTACCGATGGAGGTCGCCACGAACTTGTAAGTCATTTTCAGCCAGGTGTCCGGATACTTGTGATCACATAGTGTAGTCCATCCATTACAGGTATCAATAAGATCGTCGATTCTTGGCTGTTATTGATTTCGATACTTAACAGATGGACATACAGACAGTCCTACGATAAGTGACTATAAAGGATTTCTTTTCGTGTGACATAATTACAAATCAACAATTTTCGGGTCTTCACTTATATTATAAAAACTGAATTATTGCCAAATTTCGTGATTGTAGGTATCCTATAGGTTTTGATGAGCGAGTTTGCTAGTATCAAAGTATGTGACATAAATGGTCGTATCACTTGAGTACATCGACACACCATCAAAGCACCTTAGACTTGTGACATAAATTTCAACTCTACATGTGTACCCGTTCCTAAGAACAAGGGATTTAAACAATCGGGCAGACAGAGGGACAAGGATTCCGTTTTTACTGATAGATGTATTTTTATCAATGGATGTACGAAACCCTAAAAATCAAAGATGTGATTTAGCTTCCTCTCCACGTACACGATAGTACTTAGATAATCCTCAGTTTAAGTTAAAATCTTTTCATGTAATTTTCTAGGAAAGCACAATGGTAATAAATGCTTGCTGTGCTATTTAATTTCATAAAGACAGGAACTAACACGGTAAATACTTTTCTTCAATAATGACTTCACGTGGATTTATTCTCCATAGATTACAAAGTATGCCAAACACATTGAAACTTCATCACTTAATTGTGGTTAGACACAGAATTGAGCAGAAATATATCTCAACAAGAACAAATGCATCTCTGTACAACACAGAACCTATTAATTCGTTTTCCTTTTGCTAATAATAAGCAAAGCTGTTGGAAGCACCTTCCCGTAGTGCATGGCTGTCCGCTCGGCAGCAAGTTTGCCCGGCAAACAGAGGTCAGCAAATAAAGCCAGAAGATGCTTCCACAGACCTCAAGGCTTCGTGTGGTACATGAAAGGAAAACAAACTGTATACACTGTTAACCACTTATTGATCCAAACAAAAAACTACTGTAGCCTCTATTGTGGAAGCGGTGAAATCCGTAGGGAACCATCATCTAAGTGTCCAGTGCGAATTTCATTTAATGTTTTCCACAAATGACGCGGTAGTTCGGGATTAGCCGAGCGGTCTTAGGCGCTACAGTCATGGACTGTGCGGCTGGTCCCGCCGGAGGTTCGAGTCCTCACTCGGGCATGGGTGTATATGTTGTCCTTACGATAATTTAGGTTAAGTAGCGTGTAAGCTTAGGGACTGATGAGCTTAACAGTTAAGTCCCATAAGATTTCAAATACATCTGAACTTTTTGACGCGGTAGTTCAAAACAATCGCTTACTGATGATGGTTCTATTACAGGTCAAATAAAATAACTCCGTAAGCGTTCCCGTCGCGCATGAAGCCACTCTTCACAAGGTGGTGCATGTAACTATAAAATACAGTGCGAACGTTGTGCTCGAGAGATAACGATTCACAGTTAATAAAATATTCCGGGCTATTATGTGGTGGTCGGATGGATTTCCCATTAAAACCGAACGTTTCGTCCCCTGATGTGGAGGTTATTTTCAAAGGGGATCGCAGCCTCTTCGTGTGTCCGATCCACACCTTGGCTCGCTATGACTGCAGCAAAATTCCGTTTGCGAGTGCTCGCGCACAGTGGCGTGACGCCACGTGTTTTAAATACCCGAGCTCAATTCGCCGTTGTCGGTTGGCGTTGTGCGCTGTTGCCTTCACGCCATGGTGGAAGACTAGTACACTTCTTCAGCAACGGCATTCAGATGTCATTAAGTTTCATGTGCTCCTCCTTTCCAGTGAAATTCCTGTGGTATTTAACAATCGTTATGACCTCTCCGTATAGCCCTTTTGTGGTATCCGCTTGTGGCTGCCAGTACATGAGTTCTATCAAAATGAACGTGGTGGTCTGGCAGCCACAAGCGAATACTATGAAAGGCGAGACATAGAGGCCACGGAGATTGTTAAAAACCACAGGAATTTCATTAGGAAGGAGAAGGTGGTTAATTGAGTGAAATCTGGATCTAGAAGCTGAAGAAGATGTATACCAGTCTTCCGCCATGGGGTGATACTAACAGCGTACAACGACAGCCGACAACTACCAGTCACATTCGGGTATTAAAAGCATACAACGTCACGACGGTACCCGGGAGCACGCGTAAACGGAATTTTAATGCTGTCAGTAGCGAGCCAGGGTATGAGTTGGACACTCAAAGAAGCTTAAGTCCTCCTTGAAAATGCCCTCCGCAGGTGGGGACGAAACTCTGGGCCTTAATTCGACATTACAGCTCGGAATATTTTATCAATTGTGACATTTCCGGTCGTGAAAGCTTACATTTTACAATTAGAACTACGATTGCCTGGCGACTGGCACCTACCACTCAACTCGCCGAAACGTCAATTACAAACTTATTTCAGTCGAAGTACAGATCACGTAGATAAGGTTACTGGACAAAAAATTTGTTACCCCTAGATGAATCATTACCGTAGTCATTTGATGCCGCATCACTCCGCTACTGGACTTGAAAACACCTGGATTAAGTTAGAAAGTCAATCCAGATTGTTGTGTAGGTACGTCGCAATCCAGGTTAAGACACTCATCGAAGATCTGATGCGTAATTTCAACAATGGCTGAGTGGTCAGCGTGGCGGATTGCCGTCCTACGGGCCCGAGTTCTATTCCCGGCTGGGTCTGAGATTTTCTCCGCTCAGGGACTTCACCATCATTTCATCCTCGTCCGGTGTGTAGGTCGCCAAATGTAGCGTCGAATGTAATAAGACCTGCACCAAGGCGGTCGGACCTGCCCCGCAAGGGGCCTCCCGGCTAATGACGCCAAACACTCATTTCCAATATTCTTCCATATTCTTCCAGCCAGATGAACTCTGCTGTTGTCACAATGAGAAAGAGGGGTATCAATAGCATAATCATATGCCAATGTTGACTGAAAAGCAACACCTGATCATTCTGAATGTTTTAAAAATGCTAACCGCCCTCTGTGGCCGATCGGTTGTAGGCGCTTCAGTCCGGAACCGCGCTGCTGCTGCGGTCGCAGGTTGGAATAGTGCCTCGGGAATGGGTGTGTGTGGTGTCTTTAGGTTAGTTAGGTTTGAGTAGTCTAGGGGACTGATGACCTGAGATGTTAAGTGCTCAGAGCCATTTGAACCATTTTAAACATGCTATTTTATTTTAGTGGTCACCTCGTGAGCGTGACCAATTCATGATGATAAAAACACCCGCAAACCATCATAGACCCACTCTAGCTTGAAGATGAAATCGCACACAGGATGAAATGCTTCATTTGACCTTCGGTGCACTCAGCGACGCGGACCATTTTAGTACAGGCATAAACGTGATTCGCCAGACCTCATTACGTTCCGAGAGTCAGCTACAGTCCACGTTCGAGGATTTCCATCCCATTAAAGATGTGTAACTTTGCGTGCCTGTGTGAGCAATGTCCTTTAGCGAGGAAACCGGCTCCAAATGTTAATTGCATGCAGTTGCCATCGCAATGTTCTCTCGCTAACAGGTTGGGATGACGGACCTTCACTGACTGCCTGCAGCAATTTCCGTGGTATTTGCAACGATTTTGATTCACAAGCCGTGAAATGCGTCTCTGATCCCTCTGAATCAGGTTCTTTTCCGATCGCAATTCTGACGTCGTGTTCCGTGGCCCCATGTCTTACACCGCTACTTGTAGACACTTTGAAACACCAACACATTCAACAACTTTACACACCGAATGGTCGTGGGCACGGCCAAACACTATTAGCACTTTTTACCACTCTGTCACATCCTTACATTTACCCTCGTTTACATACAAAATCCCCATGAAACATAAATGTCTCACTGATCGCTACTGTCTTATGCTCACATAGAGGCAGTGCTCACGCCGTTGAGCACGTGACTCGATCGCTGCGCCATGTATAAAGGCTTAACAATTCATCTGCGGGTGCACAGGGGGGTGGTTGATTTTCCGGTGAGCTTAGCATGGAAATGTAGCTGAAAGACAGGCAACCCCTTCTATAATTCTTGTTAGCGGTTTGCCTACCTTCAGGCGCTGGAGCCGCCGCCAAGCCGAACTGGTGCCGAAGTGTCTGACAGGGACAGTTGTAACATGCTCAACGAAGTTCCATGGGTGCCATGGAGGGTGTTGCCAAACTGGGTTGGGGAGTCTTAGAGGAACCCTTTGCTGTTCTATTCAGCCACATTCTAATGTTGCACTCCGGCGTGATCACGCCAGAGAAGGGCGGACAAAAGAGGAGAGCTGAAATACCATAATTACGGATTGTTCTTTCGGTTCACGTTCAAATCCCGTGAATGTTTCTGAAGTTTCCCTAATGGCTCCAGCCTATGCACGACAGCTAAAATTGCGGTTGCGCTGCGCTCCTGAGGGATGCCATCACGTTCGATGGGGATGCAGCCCCACAGTGTCCTCAGAGAACGTTTCAGACATCCGTGGGTGTCAGCAGTGTGTAATGTGCCAAAAGATAATTTAGTACCTTCAAAGGTAGGTAGGCTGTACCACAACGTCGGTATTAAAGTGATAATATATTATTGGGCCGTGGTCTAGGGGTAGCGGAAGAATCAGCAATGATCAACGACATGAGGATGCAGAAGACAATGGAAACCACTGCATTAAAGACACGTAACGTGTATCCACAGGACATGTGGCCTGTAATTGAAGAAGTGTCATGATGATCTCTCCATTGGCAAAAGATTCCGGAATAGTCCCCCATTCGGATCTCCGGGAGGAGACTGCCAAGGGGGAGGTTACCATGAGAAAAAGATTGAATAATCAACGAAAGGATAACGTTCTACGAGTCGGGGCGTGGAATGTCAAAAGCTTGAACGTGGTAGGGAAACTAGAAAAACTGAAAAGGGAAATGCAAAGGGTCAATCTAGATATAGTAGGGGTCAGTGAAGTGAAGTGGAAGGAAGACAAGGATTTCTGGTCAGATGAGTATTGGGTAATATCAACAGCAGCAGAAAATGGTATAACAGGTGTAGGATTCATTATGAATAGGAACGTAGGGCGGAGGGTGTGTTACTGTGAACAGTTCAGTGACCGGGTTGTTCTAATCAGAATCGACAGCAGACCAACACCGACAACGATAGTTCAGGTACACATGCCGACGTCGCAAGCTGAAGATGAACAGATGGAGAAAGTGTGTGAGGATATTGAAAGGATAAAGCAGTATGTAAAGGGGGACGAAAATCTAATAGTCATGGGTGACTGGAATGCAGTTGTAGGGGAAAGAGTAGAAGAAAAGGTTACAGGAGAATATGGGCTTGGGACAAGGAATGAAAGAGGAGGAAGACTAATTGAGCTCTGTAACAAGTTTCAGCTAGTAATAGCGAATACCCTGTTCAAGAATCACAAGAGGAGGAGGTATACTTGGAAAAGGCCGGGAGATACGGGAAGATTTCAATTAGATTACATCATGGTCAGACAGAGATTCCGAAATCAGATACTGGATTGTAACGCGTACCCAGGAGCAGATATAGACTCAGATCACAATATAGTAGTGATGAAGAGTAGACTGAAGTTCAAGACATTAGTCAGGAAGAATCAATACGCAAAGAAGTGGGATACGGAAGTACTAAGGAATGACGAGATACGTTTGAAGTTCTTTAACGCTATAGATACAGCAATAAGGAATAGCGCTGTAGGCAGTACAGTTGAAGAGGAATGGACATCTCTAAAAAGGGCCATCACAGAAGTTGGGAAGGAAATCATAGGTACAAAGAAGGTAGCTGCGAAGAAACCATGGGTAACAGAAGAAATACTTCAGTTGATTGATGAAAGGAGAAAGTACAAAATGTTCCGGGAAAATCAGGAATACAGAAATACAAGTCGCTGAGGAATGAAATAAATAGGAAGTGCAGGGAAGCTAAGACGAAATGGCTGCAGGAAAAATGTGAGGACATCGAAAAAGATATGATTGTCGGAAGGACAGACTCAGCATACAGGAAAGTCAAAACAACCTTTGGTGACATTAAAAGCAACGGTGGTAACATTAAGAGTGCAACGGGAATTCCACTGTTAAATGCAGAGGAGAGAGCAGATAGGTGGAAAGAATACATTGAAAGCCTCTATGAGGGTGAAGATTTGTCTGATGTGATAGAAGAAGAAACAGGAGTCGATTTAGAAGAGATAGGGGATCCAGTATTAGAATCGGAATTTAAAAGAGCTTTGGAGGACTTACGGTCAAATAAGGCAGAAGGGATAGATAACATTCCATCAGAATTTCTAAAATCATTGGGGGAAGTGGCAACAAAACGACTATTCACGTTGGTGTGTAGAATATATGAGTCTGGCGATATACCATCTGACTTTCGGAAAAGCATCATCCACACAATTCCGAAGACGGCAAGAGCTGACAAGTGCGAGAATTATCGCACAATCAGCTTAACAGCTCATGCATCGAAGCTGCTTACAAGAATAATATACAGAAGAATGGAAAAGAAAATTGAGAATGCGCTAGGTGACGATCAGTTTGGCTTTAGGAAAAGTAAAGGGGCGAGAGAGGCAATTCTGACGTTACGGCTAATTATGGAAGCAAGGCTAAAGAAAAATCAAGACATTTTCATAGGATTTGTCGACCTGGAAAAAGCGTTCGACAGTATAAAATGGTGCAAGCTGTTCGAGATTCTGAAAAAAGTAGGGGTAAGCTATAGGGAGAGACGGGTCATATACAATATGTACAACAACCAAGAGGGAATAATAAGAGTGGACGATCAAGAATGAAGTGCTCGTATTAAGAACGGTGTAGGACAAGGCTGTAGCCTTTCGCCCCTACTCTTCGATCTGTACATCGAGGAAGCAATGATGGAAATAAAAGAAAGGTTCAGGAGTGGAATTAAAATACAAGGTGAAAGGATATCAATGATACGATTCGCTGATGACATTGCTATCCTGAGTGAAAGTGAAGAAGAATTAAATGATCTGCTGAACGGAATGAACAGTCTAATGAGTACACAGTATGGTTTGAGAGTAAATCGGAGAAAGACGAAGGTAATGAGAAACAGTAGAGATGAAAACAGCGAGAAACTTAACATCAGGATTGATGGTCACGAAGTCAAAGACGTTAAGGAATTCTGCTACCTAGGCAGTAAAATAACCAATGACGGACGGAGCAAAGAGGACATCAAAAACAGACTCGTTATGGCAAAAAAGGCATTTCTGCCCAAGAGAAGTCTATTAATATCAAATACTGGCCTTAATTTGAGGAAGAAATTTCTGAGGATGTACGTCTGGAGTACAGCATTGTATGGTAGTGAAACATGGACTGTGGGAAAACCGGAACAGAAGAGAATCGAAGCATTTGAGATGTGGTGCTATAGACGAATGTTGAAAATTAGGTGGACTGATAAGGCAAGGAATGAGGAGGTTCTATGAGAATCGGAGAGGAAAGGAATATGTGGAAAACACTGGTAAGGAGAAGGGACAGGATGATAGGATAACTGCTAAGACATGAGGAAATGACTTCCATGGTACTAGAGGGAGCTGTAGAGGGCAAAAACTGTAGAGGAAGACAGAGATTGGAATACGTCAAGCAAATAATTGAGGACGTAGGTTGCAAGTGCTACTCTGAGATGAAGAGGTTAGCGGAGGAAAGGAATTCGTGGCGGGTCGCATCAAACCATTCAGTAGACTGATGACCAAAAAAGAAATCTTATTGTCAGCATGTGTGACTTTGGTACCATATGTTTGCAAATCACGTTGTTCATTATGTTGCGGAATGGTTGTAACTGGAAGCTGAGGAGTTTGGTCGGTCCATATTACAGTTTTGGCTCATCGGGGCAGAGAGGGGCTGCTCAGGCGGCAAAGAGCCCTTTGCTGTCACGAACAGATGTTGCTGTCAACTGTCGCCGAAGTCGGCGGCCGATCAAGTGCAAATTTAGTATTCATGTATGGGTGTGGCACTGTTCTTTTAGGCGAGTAAATCGTTCCCCTTCACTTTGAATTGTAATAAGGACAGTTTTCCAATCTGAGCTTTGGAGACGACAGCGATAAGAAGATTACAGCGAAAGGAAATGTAAAAGTCTATGCTAGATACACATACAGCTACAGCTGTTACTGGTTTCTAGATTGACGAGAAACGGGCCTAAGAAAATTATTGTAGCATCGGCCATTGATTTACGCAAATGGTAGTTAGCCTCTCGTGCTGTGGAGTTAATACTTCGTGGCTTAGTACGATATGGATGGAGTTTTGTGCACATGGTTGCTGATGAAATAATTCCGATGATAGTATCAGTAAGAAATGCTGCTCTTGATCGATGATAGGATTTCGCGAAGCTCAGTGTCCCCTAGAGCAATTCTGTAGTGGGAAATTAGAACTGAAATGTTCTTGTTTCGAGGCTTACTCAATTTATACGGGTAGGGTAACCGTTTATTGGTATATTCTTGAGAAAAATCGGTTGATTGCCGATTCGTTGCTAAAGTCAAAATTGTAGGCGAATTAGGTGACCGACCTGCTCGGGACACAAAAGGTCATCCGTGACTGGATTACAGAAGGATATGTATGATTTTGTTAAGTGGAAGCTATTTAAATGATCCCTCCACATAACAATTGATGGTGTTCTTTTTTGGGGGGGGCGGGGGCGGGGGGGGGGGGGAGGAGGGAGTGGGGGGTCAGCCTTGTTCGATTTTCGAAGACGAAAGAACAGTTAATTATTGGTGACAGCAAGACGATCTAGACCAAGAGATAGCAGTACACCCTGTTAGGCACTTCAGAAGTGGCGAATGGGGTTCTTTGTAGGGAAATGTTAGGAGGGCACTCGTCATAAATCTTCGTTAAGGAACCTGTAGCAGTGTTACTTTACATTAAATAGGCCAGTGGCTATTTGTTGAAAACAGAACAAACTTGTGATTTAAAATTAAAATTTAGATCTCTACCTACCCATATCTTACCCCTAAAACAAACTCATTTAAGACTGCAACGTCTCTAAATGGCAAAGTATTGAAAGAAGTTACGATATAACCGAAGGAGAAAATATTATTACAAAATATCTGGAAGTTTCTTTCTGTAAGAATAGTAAACGTAGCTTGTTATTTTTCTCGAATATTGGCAAATAACTTGGGTTTGTGACTAATTATATCCATAAATATCAGAAAAGGAATAGTGTGTGGCAGAAAACGCCCCAGTTAATGGGGTGTTTCATTGACGCTGTTTAGGTCACACGCCTCAGGTATTTTCTTGTCGATTCTGAGCTGTGGTGTGGCTGAAATGATTTCCTCGGCCATCCATGGTAAAATAGCCCGATTTAAACGCTGCCAGTCGCGGTTCTGACACCCGTCGCAGAGACGTCAAAAGAAAGGTTTAAATGGGGGTACGAGGGCTGTGACGGCCTTCTCATCGCGTAACCGGTCGGCGGCGGCGTTGGGCAACATTTTGGCGAAATTTGGTGGCAATGTAATATCATTAACGCACCTTACAGCTCATATGAACTTCTGAGCTGTGGCCTTTCTTTCGTACGTGCCGACGTCTTGCTGTTTGAAGCGTCGACAAGCCGAAGAGTGACGTCACAGACTGCCAAGCAGTGGAAGATTGTAGGCACCTTTGAGGCTAATATTAAGCTTATTCATCGCAACAGGAGACAATTACGGGGTTTCGAAAAAGTGATCCTTTAATTTTGTGCGAAGTGTATTCTGCTATGGCACTCTCGACAATGGTTATTGATTGTTCTGTGTACACATAGAAATATACGCTGCAGATAGAAGCGCATTATCATAACTCAGTACAATTTCGCTAAGAATTATTACATCATTTTTAAATGATTATAAAAACGTGAGAGGATGAAACATTTTGGAAAAAATGTTCGAATGAAAGGTTGTTTGAATTTCAGTTTAATTCTAGAGTTGATTTATCACGAATATCTTAACACCTGTTGAAAAACAAATAAATAAACAAATAACTGTTGTATTCACTAGGTGCGAATGTGGATAAACTATAAATTTGAAATTAACATTAATGTGGCCATCGGTAAATTACGTTGCAGTTTAGCTCGAGCTGGGAAATCTAGTTGCTGATAGGCTGCGAAGCGAGGGAAGGGGAAGAGGGGGAGGTTAAAACGTGACGTCACAAAACCTTAATAAACATTTCTCACTGTTTTATATACTCACAAGGTTCAATTAACAATTCTCCCCCTTTTATAACTAAAAGTTCTACAATCAAGGAGAGGGTGAGCCTCGTGATGGGCAGCAAACGGTAACATGGTGCACACGGAATCAGTCGTTTGCAACGAATACTCTCCTTCTTGCTTTCTCCGGGGCCACTGAGTTTTACGTGTCCGTTAGGCATGGAAAATTGGATGGGCAGGCTGGGGTAGAGGGGAAGATTGGCATGTCTTCGAAAATAATATCTTTTAGAGGCCGAATACTCGAAGCCACTATTACTTTTTTCCGAGAAGTTATCAGCTACTCTAAGATCTCATGTCACTGGTGCGTGGGAGTCTGTTAAAGATTATATTTTTCATACGTTAACGTTCTCACTACAAGCACCGCTCCTCAATGGCATATATTTCTCGGCAGTACTGTGCATACAGTTTCGTTCACTGTTGTTTGCGTCTTGCACTATTTTATGGTACCTCATGTGTCGTTTAATGCAGTATCACGTTTGTTCCTCTTGTGGTAATCTTTACTTTTAATGTTAAAAAGGCACGACTTCAATTCATATTGTTCAACTCAAACACAATCGCGTAATTTCCAACAAGTTACGATATTTTAACTTATTTCTTCTCGAAACCATTTCGTCGTGGGAGATGTGGAGGGCACAACCTGATGTGTTCACTGCTCGATAGCAAATATATGAGTAATCACTTCAGCTTCCAACAGCAGCATTCGTGTAACATCGCATGCACTTTCCGCTGCCCCTAAACATGGATTGCGCTGCCCCTAAACATAAGTTTTATACAACCTGCAACATCTTCAAATGCCAAGTGCAAGATTTTCGTATTACCACACTTACTAAACACAAACGTTTAATCTTACAAAAAAATGAACAGAGCCCTTAGTTGGGAAATCTAATCTAGTTACGTTTTCACTAAAGACTTTAGTTTTCGAATTCTTTAAGAAAAAGGTATACAAGTGATCTTCAAACGCGTTTTTCTTGAAGTCGAAAACTGTGGTCTCTAGCGATAACGTATACCAGTACAAAATTTAACAACATTAAATTTGCTACAAAAAGATCCAGTTCATTTTTTCTGAAGGACTAATAGTTCGAGGGTAGTGAGCGAGAGAATCTGGAAATCGCTTCCTTGCTTGTTGAAGGCATTGCAGGTTGCGTAAACCCCGTCAGCAGAGGTAGCTATAGACAGACTTGCCTTGGGTCCCAAGCAACATACAGCAGCGGAGTGGGAGATTTGGCAGCCGGCGTAGCCTTCTGGACGCTGGTTGTGCGCTAAAAAGAACATGTAAAAAGCTTGGTAGTACTCTTATACGTTTTCGATGTTCGAGTGCGTGAACGATTCCAGTTGGTACTCGAGGAGGAAGAGGAGGAGGAGGAGCAGGAGAAGGAAAAGATTTGTATTTAACGTCCCGTCGACAACGAGGTCATTAGAGGCGGAGCACAAACTCGGAGTTGGGAAGGGCGAAGAAGGAAATCGGTCGCGCCCTTTCAAAGGAACCTTCCTGGAGTTCGCCTAAAGCGATTTAGGAAAATCACAGATAATCTAAAACTGGATGCCCGGATGCGGGTTTGAACTGTCGTCCTCCTGAATGTGAATCCATTGTGTGAAATCCCCTGCTATACCGGCAGGACAGGACAGATAGTTTAATTTGTGGAAAGGGGCCAAAATGAGTGGCTGTCAGTGGCGCTCGAACATACTACTTTATTCATTTGACGAACATTACAAGAGTAAAGAACACATTAAAACAGAGCAAGCCAAACATTAATTTTAGAACTTAATTCCCGGCTAAATGCGCCATTCAATCTCACGCCTCAAGGGCAAAACAAGTTTATTTTAAAACTGGCTGAAGGCCAATCACTTAAGACTCAAAACAAGAATTTGAACTTTAAAAGGCAGAAGGTCTCATGTTAATACATTTCTCTAAATTAGGTTGAAGGTCCAAACAATCTCACATCTTAAGGGCAAAACAACTTTAATTTACAATCGGCTAGAAGCCATACAAAAATAAACAACAAGGACAAGTAAGAAAAGACAGTACATCAGACGGCGCTCAGATGTTTCCAAGGGTCGGCCTGGAACTTAAATACTAACGCTCGCTTATGTGAGACAGGCAGTCGACCCAACAATTCTGAATCTGACAGCAACCTAACTGACAGACAGTCGACGGACCAAGCGACAGGATAACTTCTGCTCACCCGACCAGCGTACAACACGTTGTTCAATGCAACTACGTAGCCGTTATCGGCGCCCACAACGAATTACACATTCAGCTGTCAAACCAGACGCCGTGCTGGACAGCCATAACACAACGAAGAAAATACACTGCCTGAATTCGCGTCAACGGCCAAGGCAGATAACCGGATCATTAACGGCCACAAGACAGAAGATTCCGCTGGTGCACTACAATTCAAAATGATCAAGTCAAGTTAAGCTCTACAGGAGGGCGGCTAGAATTCCGCCAACTTGAAAACACACGCTGCCGCTCGCGGGAATTTCCCAACAGCCCACAACGAAATTCAAACGACACAATGTGAGCAGTTGGGGCTGGTTGGTAGATTAAGTAAAGACTCAACTTTCGTGTCCGGGATCAGTGAGCCACGGACCTCGTAGCAATGGGAACAGCCCCTCACACTCTGATCTCGCGTGGACGCCGCCAGCGGGCCCGGCCAGACACGCGCAACGGTGAAAGGACCAACCGAACTGAGGTGTCAGGTCAGAGGGGTGTTCTCAACACAATTTCGACACCAAGCAGCTCAATAGGCTGTGGAGTGGAAGGGGTAGGCTAGCAATACAACAGTGCATCACCATTGACTAGACACTCATTTATTGAACACATAAGTCATGTATTACCCAAAAGGAACAATTAGTACAAATTACAAAATAATATTCTTTTCCTTTAAGTCACTCAAACATTTAAGCAGCCAAATAGCAATCACTTAACTCAAAGCCTTTTAAGAAAGAAAGACTAGAAAATTTGAATGATGAGTTAAAATCATATTTAAATAGGCTCTGACCGAGCACATATTTTAAAACGAAATACTTCCTTTAAGGAACCAGCGATCAAAATTAATTATATAATACTCAACAACCATATTACAGGCCGGCCGCGGTGGTCTAGCGGTTCTAGGCGCGCAGTCCGGAACCGCGCGACTGCTACGGTCGCAGGTTCGAATCCTGCCTCGGGCATGGATGTGTGTGATGTACTTAGGTTAGTTAGGTTTAAGTAGTTCTAAGTTCTAGGGGACTGATGACCACAGTAGTTAAGTCCCATAGTGCTCAGAGCCATTTGAACCATTTGAACCATATTACACCCAAGACATTTAAGATTAAACAGTAATATATAACATGAAAGAGCTGCAGTCCCAAGTTTTAAGCAGCACGTTTCAGATGGACTGCACTGCAACAGTACAAGTCCCTCAGAGGGTCTCCCGTCACAGGAATCGACAAAATATCAACATCATTCCATGTACAGACCCAAAACAAACTAAAAGCTCTCTTAAGTTTGGTACAGTTAATTCCCTTTCAACATAACATACATCACAAGTCCAGCCCTAGGACGGCACCGACACCCCGCAATTTAGCACGCGAAAAACTACAGCGATCCACTCATCACGTATCCTTACCAAATCCAAGAACAGAGAGCCGGCTCCCCAATAGCGGAACATTTAACCACGCACAGCGTGCGGGTTTGCGGGATGCTGATCTCGCCCTTAACCTCAACACCAGTTCAAATACTAGTCAGCCTACAATCTTGAACCACCATACACATTCCTTCAGTTACTGCATAGAAAGCCAATGTGATAGGCAAACAGACCAGCATATGATAAAAGCGTAAGCAATTTCGTTACTAGACAACCCTTATGAATAGCAGCTGTAACTTTTTTTTTTTTAAACGTGAGCGCACCCACAATCAAATGACAAACAACGCCAATCATAAGGACAGTAGCACATAAGCAAGTAGCAATGGTAACTTCTGCTTGGATTGGCTACAAATCAGCATGTGATTTAGCAAATCAGAGAACAGTCTTTACAACATAACCATCAATACAATAGCAAATTACTCACACGTGTACTCCCCCACGATTTCGATTCGCAAAGCCATAGACAAAACGTGGCGAAAATATCACTTATACCAACATAATGGTGCTCCCTCAGTTACCCCAAATAACTGACTCCCTTAGTTGCAAAGCAAAGAACTAGACCTAATGAAAGCACCACAGTTTTCGCCTCTAAATTGTCACAGTACAAGTGAGACTCAATCACAAATGTAATTTTACATCACCAGTTCCAGTATAGTCAATACAAGCGCCTGATTTTCACCCGTTTATAACGGCAGGCAACAACATCGTACGGAAAAGAGCGTAGCTCTGACCAATTCTCTTCTCCGAAAGCAGCCACCGCAACTCTCGGGAACCACTGGGACATCCAATGCAAAAATCGTTACTCCTTCACACAAATTACAGGACGCCCGCTTCCCGCTGCTTGCTACGGCGCCTTCCGTTCAGAGCCAACTTGTATATCTCCATGGGATAGGTCCGGTCCCACACTCGCTGCATCAAACCAACAACCGTCTTCCACCACGTCCCGGAGCACACCCCCCACAGGACCTCGCCTTGTTACTCCTCGCGTAGGCCCCAGAGGGCGCTGCTTACCGCCCTGACCGTGGCGGGAAAGATAAACCACCAGACTGGCACTCTCGATATGAGCCGCCACGGCTCACGAACGACCAACCAACGGTCGTCCCACTCCAATCTCCCTCCCTCGGACAGTTCATGTGTGTCGCCAGCAGTCGGCGACCACTAGCTGTCGGCGCCTCACCGGCGATCCGTCCCAGACTTCAGTGCTGCTACGTCCCGACTGCACTGCTGGTCCGTCCCGAACTGACTGCCAGACACAAGACGACCGGAAATACTACCGGTCGCTCCAGAGATGGTGCGATAGTGCACTCATCGATACGCGCTGCTGCTGCCATTCACGGGCAAGTGAGGCAGGAAGTTAGCGACGCCAGTAAATGGAATAATAAAACGAGGCGGCAGTATCATAATAGAAGATGACAAACAGTAAATGGCATGAACACGAGCCATGATCACTGAGGTATATCGTTCGGTACTTGGTACTCAAGAACAGAGTTGTATATTCTTTCAAGTTACTCATTATGTCCACCGCTAGATTGCTTTATAAATTGGCGACATAATAATACAAAAGGGGGTTTCCTTCCGGAGCAACTTCCTCGGTATCAGGGACTGTAGATTGCTAGCAACGTTAACGTCGTCGCCAATCTTGTAGGAGGCCAAAGAAACACGCAACGGAGCGGACAGCGCGAATTGGAGGCGATTTCGAAGCAAATTGCTCCATTTGGCTCAGGGCGTAGTGTTTACCCTGGAAGAGACACGGCTCCCTCTTCTCTCGTCATCCCCAACCCCCGGCGCTCCATTACTCAGGGTGGCGAGCGCGCGTCCGGCGGGGGCATTGATCCAGCCGAGGCAGGGTGACGATGAGGGGAGAGGAGAGGGGTGGAGGTGGGGGTGGGGGCAGTGTCGGTCGTGGATGGGGGAGGATAGGACGCTGGCGCCGCGGCGCTAGGCTGGCCGGCCGGACGCGCTCACAACATGGCCGCCTCGCCTGGACTCGTCACAGCAAGTCCTGCTCCGTCTTCAGCTACAGGCCTGTGAAAACCGAACAGGCATTTCGTCGGGAAACAGATGAGTTGTACAGTCAACAACCGCAGATGTTTCGACACGAAAACACCCTACCATTTTCAAAACATAACTGTTGCAAGTGAGCGCTAAGCAAGGGAATTTAAAACCCCGGTTTCCAGCAAAACTCGGATGCGTGCTCACACACACACACACACACACACACACACACACACACACACACACACACACACGCCAACACACGCTGTATAAGAAACTAGCGCCATCACAAACCAAAGATGACCTACGTCAGAAGTTATCGATTGCGAAATGAATAAACAACGGGTAAAGTAGCTGTCCCTCCGTTTTTTTGACAAGGTAGTGAGCAGGATTCCACGAAGAATTTAAACAAGAAGCACCGTCTTTATTTATAAGGTTGCTTGTTTAATCTCAACAGTTTCTTTAATAAAACTGTCCCAATACCTGGAAGTGCATGTCAAAATCTCTGTGTTGTTATATTCCGTAGTATATATGGTAGCAAGAAGTGATTTCTGGAATTCCCCAAGGTAGTGTTAGAGGCCCTTTGCTGTTCCTTATCTTTCTAAACGATTTGGGAGACAAACTGAGCAACCGTCATCGGTTGTTTGCAGATGACGCTGTCGTTTATCTACTAATAAAGTCATCAGAAGATCAAAACAAACTGCAAAACGATTTAGAAAAAATATCTGAATGGTGCGAAAAGTGGCAGTTGACCCCAAATAACGAAAAGTGTGAGGTCATCCACATGAGTGCTAAAAGGAACTCGTTAAACTTCGGCTACACGATAAATCAGTCTAATCTAAAGGTCGTAAATTCAACTAAATACCTAGGTATTACAATTATAAATAACTTAAGTTGGAAAGAACACATAGAAAATGTTGTGGGGAAGCGTAACTAAGGACTTTTTTTTTTTTTTTTTTTTTTTTTTTGCAGTACACGAAAATGTACCAGACCTACTAAGCAGGCTGCCTACACAACGCTTGCCCGTCCTCTTTTAGAATACTCCTGCGCGGTGTGGGATCCTTACCAGATAGGACTGACGGAGTACATCGAAAAAGATGAAAGAAAGGCTGCACGTTTTGTATTATCGCGAAATTTGGGAGAGAGTGTCACAGAAATGATACAGGATTTGGACTGGAAATTATTAAAATAAAAGCGTTTTTCGTTGCGACGGAATCTTCTCACGAAATTCCAATCACCAACTTTCTCCTCCGGATGCGAAAATATTTTGTTGACACCGACCTACATAGGCAGGAACGATCACCACGATAAAATAAGGAAAATCAGAGCTCATAAGGAAATATGTAGGTGTTCATTCTTTCCGCGCGCTATACGAGATTGGAATAACAGAGAATTATGAAGGTGGTCCGACGAACCCTCTGCCAGGCACTTAAATGTGATTTTCAGAGTATCCATGTAGATGTAGAAGACAATGTTCTGCAATGGCGGATTTACTCTGCTGTTGCAAGCGTGTGTAACACTTACGCTCAGTACACCGGTCCTCCACAGTTCTGATGGCGTGAACAAATATGGCATGCCACAGCTGCAAGTAATACGGTAAACAGCCACTTTAGGCAAACCAAGTTCATCCTTTACGGGACCTAAAAGGATCCTCACTTTAGATGGTGGTCGAAAAATACATTTCACATCGTATTTCAGCAAAACGCTACCAATCCTGTTCGAAATGCTCCCAGCGTAAGGCATAAGGGCCGTGGGCCTTGGTACCATCTCGGTACAACCAACTCTCACCCGGTGCACGGTTGGTCGATAGCGCAACGTACGTTTTATCTGTCTTCCACTACAGCCATTCTGACGAAAAGTGACCTCGAGATGGGCTAACTCACTTGAAAAGCTCCCAGGGTTTGAGATGACATAGGCCCTGCGAACCAAGGTGCAAAGTGACCCTTCACGTTGAGCCAGATGGTGACAGCCAGGTGCCCGGTTATCTTTGGTTTGTGATGAGTGTGTGTGTGTGTGTGTGTGTGTGTGTGTGTGTTAGTGTTAGTGTTATCTCTATCGAGTTTCTCTGCAAATCGAGGTTTTAAATTTCCTTTCCCAACGCTTACTTGGTGCTGCTATGCCTTGAAAATGGTGGAGTGAGCCCCTGTCGAAATATCGACGGGTGTCGATGACGTCATTCGTTTGCATTCCCGTAAGCTACGCGAACATCGCACATCCTGGCAGAAATTCAGGTCTTAGATGAGTTGTAGAACATTTCCGCCGGCCGCGGCGACCAAGCGGTTCTAGGCGCTTCAGTCCGGTACCGCGCGACTGCTACGGTCGCAGGCTCGAATCCTGCCTCGGGCATGGATGTGTGTGATGTCCTTAGGTTAGTTACGTTTAAGTAGTTCTAAGTTCTAGGGGACTGATGACCTCAGATGTTAAGTTCCATAGTGCTCAGAGCCATTTGAACCAGAACATTTCCAATGAAACATAATTGTATAACCTTCTGCCCTTACTAATTAAAAATACAGTGTCCTCACTTTAATTACTTTAAGTTTATTGAATTTTAAGTGTCTCCCATCTTCAGTTTAAACTGACAGACTGACAAGTCGTCGCTATCCACGGTGAATCAGGAAAAAAGAAACGTGTTTTCAGAGGTGACTATGAGTGATTCTGAACAAAAAACTTCGTATGGACATATGCACTATTCCGAACAGTGTACGAAATAAAATACAGTTAACATCTCTTGTGTCCGTTTTTCTTCAAGAACTCGAAAACCACAACCTCCAGAGAAAATGTGCCGCACTACAAAAACTATATTAAATTTCCTACAAAGGAGTTTCTATTCAATTTTCCTCTAGGAATAACAGTTTACGCGAAGAGAGCCAGAGAATATCGAAGATTTCGAGCGATGTACGCATCCGTTGTTGATTAGATAGTATTTGTAGGCCAGTTTGAGGTAGTTTACGATTTGATAACTACAAGGGGCCGGTATCAAATTCTTCGTTTCTACTGTCGCACGTTGTAAACAAAGTTTGATTAATACAGAAAATAAATGACGACGTACATTAAATTCGTTCTGTCTTGGAAACCATTACGCATAGGGCATATATATCCATATGAAGTTCTTTCCAGTTCGGAATCACTAAAATGATGACTTTTTAAACTATATACATTTCCTCTTGACTCCCCTGTATAAAACTATTCATTGAAGTTTCGTCTCCGACTGCAGGAGCCGTTTTCTGGTGCTTAACGGAAACTGCATCAAAGAATCGAGGGATCTCCGAATTTACGGAACTGTATAGAGGGCAACACGATTCGTCGTGTGATTCTGAATGTGTGACTGGCTTCCGTCATCGATCTCAATTGATCGTAATACCGTCGCCGCAAAGTCGGTATCCATAGTTTGTGTAACTTAACTTCTCTTCTTTTCCTGTTCATGAGTATCCACTAGCAACACCTGCGATATGTAAAATTTCTTGTAGTGAACCGCTTAGGCGAAAACGAACTGCCGCCTGAGACAGACTGACAAATCGGCCGTGGCAGAACATGTTTTCCGAGGTGGAGAAATTCAGTGAGGCTAGCGTTTTAGAAAAGGTAAGACGTCATCATGTGTACGCATGTATGGACAGTCCATAGACATTTACAAACACCTTAAAAATTTTAACGGGAAAGAAGGAGTTGAGCTACAGCTAGATAATCAACTGCTTTCAATCAGAACGATGACGTCAGCCAGATATAAACATGCATTCGGCATCACGCTATGAATAGCTTGAAGCCCTTGAGACAGTTACCGTTTCTATTTTTAAGATGACTCCCGGAGTCGGATGCGAATCGTCAGGAAATAGTTAAATTATGGACCATGATCTCTCAGTCCGTGTAAGTTTCAACTGAAATTCAACTTACCTCATAACAACAATTTTCTTCTGTCTACATTAACAGTACACTAGTCCCCTAACAATGTGTGGCTGAGGGAATTTCACCAACCATTACCGTTTCCCCCCAGCCTGTTCCACAAGCGAGAAGTACACATGAAGTACGAATGGCGATAGATGAGTCTCCATGCGCTCTAAGACTTCTCTGATGTTTCTATCCTGGCCATATGCTATATTTGGGAGGAAGCAAAATGCTGTCACTCTCTTCTAGAAACATGCTCTCGGAAAGTCTTGAAAAGGCCAGTAGAGTGATTTAATGATTGTCAATGTCGGTAGCGAAACTTTTCACAAAAGTGTCCGAGATATCTCATAAGCTGAAAGGTAAAGGGGCTGGAATCGGCTATTTCTTTGTAAACATAACCAAGCGAAGCTGCGTCGCCTTAACAAGCTTGTCGACTGTTTGTTTCCACAAAAGTTGTTCATTTGAACATGAGTGTCTACTCACACTAGAAATAGATTTCCGAAGTGCCTTCTGATAAGCTAAAAGTTAGTATGTTGTACCATTTACCAATCGCAGCTGACCTTCGATGTATTCAACATCAATAGCCGATACCAACCTTTTTATCTTTCACTTTTAGCACATTTATCGGATATCTCCCTCCAAACAATTTCAACACCAACGTTAACAGTGGCTATATTACTAAATTTGTCTTTTCAAGAGCTTTCTGGTGTCGTTGGAAAAGGTGTCCCGCTCCATTTAAATGAAACATGTTTTCTTCAATACGTGAAATAATACAAGAGTTAAGAGCATTGACCATGCAACTACACTGCTCACAAAATAAAAGGAATGTTACATCTTACGTGACTTACCTTGTGTAATCATAGACACCGTCTAGCAAAAACGTCAAGCACACACAAGACATGTTTGGATCTCAGCGTAACTTTGTACACGCTACTCCATCGTAAGGTATGTAAATAATTATAGAGTTGCAGTTCTCTGTGACAGGTACAATAGCCATCATAGTGCGTTAGTGTGGTTTGTATTTAGCTTTGTTCTTACAGGGTATATAAATGGCGTGAACAACGTCAGATGTTGGGTGATCACTGTGAAGGACACGGAGATGCTGAATACTCTGGAAAGACAGCGTTATCAGTCTTTAATAATGTTTGAAACGAGGTTCAGTGTGGTTTCCATTTGGCTGGCTGATCGGATCGTGAAATGTCCAGATTTGGGTGAGCGCGGTGAAACGGGCGTGGGGGGGGGGGGGGGGGGGGGGGGGGAAGGGGAGGTCATTGGGCAGCAGTAAATGATCTAACAACTGCGCCAGGCACTTTTCTTATATAGCAGCGCCGTATTCTGTCTGTTTACATATCTTTTTATTTGAAAAGGCATGCCTACACCAGCTTCTTTGCCGCTTCACTGTAATTTAAGTATCAGCGACTCATTACCAATACCAATATACATTTCCTCAGCTGGTGAAACCAAAATACGTATGTTTGATACGCTTACAGTAGGTTAGTAGGATCTCCTTACCCAGCAGGCGTCGTATATTTCAGAAAAATAAATATATTTCCACCAAGGTGTTAACGCGGGTATCTTTCCGCTTAAATATTGACGTAGACAGATAATCACAGCTCTTACGAACACCTCACAGTTGTATCTTCTACAGGTAAAATTTTATTAGCAATTAAACAGAATGATTGTTTTCACTGTCTTATAGCTGGTACGTAGTAATAATTACCTTGTAGTCCCAGGCTACTCCTCTACTCAAAAGAATATCTCACCTTTTTCTCCTGTGTTTAAAACTATTTTATTTCTTTGAGTGACATAAATACCCCATTTTCCAGCAGAGATGTTCCCTGTATTCACCATAGTGAACAACAATATATGCGACTACCTCAGTATTATTGCCATGTTCGTTATCCCCATAGATATACACGATGTGATCAAAAGTATCCGGACATCCCCAAAAACATACATTTTTCATATTAGGTGCATTTTGCTGCCACCTACTGCCAGGTACTCCATATCAGCGATCTCAGTAGTCATTAGACATCATGAGAGGGCAGAATGGGTCACTCCACGGTACTCGCGGACTTCGAACGTGGTCATGTGATTGGGTATCACTTGTGTCACATGTCTGTACGCAAGATTTTCACACTCCTAAACATCCCTAGGTCCACTGTTTCCAATGTCATAGTGAAGTGGAAACGCGAAGGGACACGTACAGCACAAAAGCGCACAGGCAAACCTCACGTATTGACTGACAGAGACCGCCGACACTTGAAGAGTGTCGTAATTTGTAATAGGCAGACATCTATCCAGACCATCAACCCGGAATACCAAACTGCATTAGGATACACTGCAAGAACTATGAGAGTTAGGCGGGAGGTGAGAAAACGGATTTCATGGTCGAGCGGCTGCTCGTAAGCCACTCATCACGCCGGTAAATGACAAACGACGCCTTGCTTGGTGTAAGGAGCGTAGACATTCAACGATTGAACAATGGAAAAACGTTGTGTGGAGTGCCGAATCACGGTTCACAATGTGGCGATCCGATGGCAGGGTGTGGGGTATGGCGAATGCCCAGTGCACATCTGCCAGCGTGTGTAGTGGCAACAGTAAAATTCGGTGGCGGTGGTGTTATGGTGTGGTCGTGTTTCTCATGGAGGGGGCTTGCACCGCTTATTGTTTTGCGTGGCACTATCACAGCACAGGCCTACATTGATGTTTAAGCACCTTCTTGCTTCCCACTGTTGGAGAGCAATTTGGGGATTGTGATTGCATCTTTCAACACGATCGAGCACTTGTTCATAACGCGGAGTGGTTGCACGACAATAACATCCCTGTGGACTGGCCTGCACAGTGTCCTGACCTGAATCTTACAGAACACCTTTGGGATGTTTTGGAACCCGAATTCGTGCCAGGCCTCACCGACCAACATCGATACCTCACCTCAGTGCAGCACTCCGTGAAGAACTTTCGGCCATTCCCCAAGAAACCTTCCAGCACCTGATTGAACATATGCCTACTAGAGTGGAATCTGTCATCAAGGCTAAGGGTGGGTCAACACCATATCGAAATCCAGCATTTCCGATGGAGGGCTCCACGAACTTGTAAGTCATTTTCAGCCAGGCGTCCGGATACTTTTGATCACATAGCGTAGATTATCTTTACAGTTTCCGGATGTAGGACGGCACTAAAAATGAGGGCCAACATACTGGTCGTCAAGGTTCCGCTCGACCACATCTGACCACCACAACAGAGGTTCTCTGTATTGCGCACCAAGAACTTCGTAATGTCTTCACATCTGTGCCTGCCAACTGAAACAGATAATGGACTCTCTGCACAGCATACTCTGTCATTCTGCACCAATGGTCGAGAATAGCTACAGCTTGACTAAGGAGTAACCGACCCATGCGTAGGCTTTCGTTAACACCACAACACAAACTACTGTTTTTAGAGTGGTTTCGTAACAGGAAAATATGGGCTGTTGGTGGATGGCGTCACATCGTGTTAAGCGATCAGTTATGATTTTGAAATACCCTGAATAACCATCATCAGCGATTGTTGTGGCGACCTGGGGAGAGGTCCTATTCTTCCAATATTTTGAAGGGGCACAGTGGTGTTACACTCGGTTCCATGGGGTGGGGAGCCATCACGTATCATTCAGTTCACAGTTGGTAGTGATGAAGGAACTCTGGCGGCACAACGATGTGTCATCTGTCATTTAACAGTGTCGTGTTGCCATTTCTTAACATGGCAATGATCGTGCACACATGACACACGTCTCTATGAGACGTCTACATCTCTTCTTCTTAAGTTGCCAATCCTAAGATTGATTTGCAGCAGCTCTCCATTCAATGCGATTGTCGGCCAGCCTCTTCAATTCCGTGAAACTTCCGCATCCTAGGTCCTGCATTATCTGGCTTATGTACTTTCTTCTAGGTCTGCCTCTTGCCCTTTTGCCCTCCACAAGGCCTTCCGTTATAGTGTGGAGAAGACTTTCATGTCTCAGAATGTGTCCCATCCATATATTTCTCCTCTTCTTGACCGTCTTCCAAAGAACTGGAACTTCCTCCGCTCTCTGCAGGACTTCTTCATTTGTCATCCTGGCCGTCCATGGAATTTTTAACATCCTTCGCAGACACCACATTTCGAATCCTTCAATCCTTCTTCTTTCGTCCTCTCCAAGTGTCCAGGTTTCGCTGCCGTAGAGAAGCACACTCCCAACAAAGGTCTTTATTAACCGCTTCCTTAACGACAGACTTATCATATTTGATGTGAGGAGTCCTTTCCTTTTATAGAATGCAATCTTTGCCTGATTTATTCTACTTATTACATCTTTCCTACTACGACCATCTGATGTTATTCTGCTTCCCAAGTAGACAAAGTCTTGTATTTTTTTCAGCTTCTCTCCATTCAGCCTTATATTCGTAATTGCTTGATTATTTTGTTTGCTTGCAACTAAGATTTTTGTTTTTGACTTATTAATTTTCATGTTGTACCGTGTAGGAAGAGTGTTTTCCATTTCCTCCAACACTACTTGTAATTCTTCCTCATTTTCCGCTAGGACAGCAATGTCATCCGCAAAACGCAGCATATCAACTATTTTTCCCTGGATCCTGATTCCATTAGCTTGTCCTAACTTTTCTCTGACCTCGTCCATTGCTTTCTGTATGTACATATTAAAGAGGACAGGGGAGAGTGCACATCCCTGTCTCACACCCTGTTTAATTTTTGCTTGTTGTTGATGTTCCCCACATCTCATTATTGCCACCTCTTCTTTGTATATGTTCCATATCGTTCTCCTGTCCTTGTACTTAGCTCCAGTTTCCCTCAATATCTGGAATAGTTTTTTCCATTCAACCTTATCAAAGGCTTTCTCGAGTCAATAAATGCTGTGTAGGTGTCCTTTCCTTTTTCCATTCTTTTTTCTATTATGAGCCTTAGGGCCATAATGGCTTCTCGCGTACCTCTCCCTCTTCTAAAGCCAAACTGGTCTTCTGTGAGCATGCATTCCACGTTCCCTTCAATTCTTCTGAGGAGGATGGTCGTCAAAATTTTTGATGCATGTGATGTTAGGCTGAGGGTTCTGTATTGTGCACACGATTTTGCTGGCATTTTCTTTGGTAATGGAACAATAATACACTTTTTGAAGTCCTCAGGCAGCTCTCCAGTATCATATATTTGGCAGATTAATTTATACAATTTATCTTTTATTTCTGTTCCAGCTGCTTTGATGATTTCTGCAGGCAATGAGTCAATTCCTGGTGCTTTTCCGTGCTTAAGTGCCTGTAGTGCCTGATCAAATTCAGACCTTAGTATGCTGTCTCCTAGTTCATCTTTATCTACTTCGTCCTCACTTCCAATCATGTCGTCTTGTACGTTGCCTCCATATAATTTCTCTAGGTATTCCTTCCACGTAAGTGCTATATCTTCATGATTATACACCATCTTATTATCCTCTCTTATTAGGGCATTACATCTAATCCTTTGTCCTCCTGAGAAGAAGCGTTTCACTGTTTTGTATGTTAATTCAAAGTTCCCTTTCTTCAGAAGGTCTTCAACTTCTTTGCATCTGTCTTCAAGGAATCTTTCTTTTACTTGCTTCAACTTCCTGTTGATTTTGTTCCTAAGCACTCGGTATGCCGTTTTCCCTTCTTCCGTTTCATTATTTTTGAGCTTCCTTCTTTCCTCAAACATAAGTATTATTTCATCAGTTATCCACTCCTTCCTCTTTTCAGGTTTTTGTTTTCCAATTATCTCTTCAGCTGCTTTTATTAGGCCATCTCTCATATTTTCCCAATGTTGTTCTACATTCTCTATAGGATGCTGTTGAATTAGATCCTTAGCCCTTTCTTGGAACTCCTTCTGCGTCTCACGGTTTCCAAGCTTCCCTATATCCAGTTTTCCATTTCCTATTTTCTTCCTTATGCATTTGAACTTGAGTCGGCATTCCGCAACAACCATGTTGTGATCACTCACAATATCTGGGCATGTGTATGCTCTAGAGTCTTTTAGTTGATTTCTAAATCTATTTTTGACTAGAATGTAATCAATTTGATATCGTTCTCTATCTCCTGCTGACTTCCAGGTGTATCTTCTACGGGGGTGATGTTGAAACCACGTGTTCGATATTATCAGTTGATTCCTGTTACAAAATTCTGTAAGTCGGTCTCCTCTATCATTCCTTTTATCAAGGCCGTAGCGTCCAACAGCTGGCTGTACCTCTTTATCTCCTACTATTGCGTTCCAGTCTCCCGTGATTATTAAATTTGTTTCTCCTTTGATTCCTCTCAAGGCTCCATTTAACTGTTCATATACAGCTTCAACTTCCTCATCCTCCTGGTTTGTTGTAGGCATATAGACCTGTATCACAACCGTCTCTGTAGGTTTGGTATCCAGACTGACAAGTATTATCCTTCCTCCATATTGTATATATCCCTTCACTCTCTGCCCCAATTTTGGACTCATAACTACTCCAACCCCACCTGCTCCAGGTCTATCTTCTATCGTTCCTGTGTGAATTATCCTGTACTCATCACTCCAGAAATCTCCGCAGTTAGGCCATCTCATTTCAGACACTCCTAGTATATCCAACTTCATTTTCTTCATTTCTTGCTTAAGGTTTTCGAGCTTCCCCATCTGCAGTAAGGTGCGGACGTTCCACGTTCCAATTCTACTATAGCTCTTTTTATTTCCTTTCTTCCTATGAACTGTTGAAACGAGATCTCTGGTAGTCCCCTCCCGGAGAACCGAATGAGGGGCTATTACTCCGGATTGCATTTTTACTAGAGCTTGTTTCATATTCATATTATGGCTGCTGATACTTGAGAAATCTAATTAGATCTTTAATGAAGTGGTTTCTCCTTGCCTTCTTCATTCTATGCCGTTGGCCATCATGTGGCTCTTCCGCCTTTAGGGACAGTTTCCCATCCCAAGGATAAGAGAGTGCCCTGCCTCTACCTGCTCATCCACCCTCCTAGGAGGCCGTTTCGCTTGGTAGAGGGTGTCTCCTTATTCCGGGAGATACTCGGTCGCCATATCCTCGTTAGTGGTAACAGGGTGTACCGTGCAGCAATCCTTGGCTGCAACTCGTGAAGGTGAGGTTGCATTTGTATGGAGAGGCAGTTTGAGACGCATCACATACCTTACACATGTTGAGGTAATCCCATGGCCAGGAAAATTCTCAGATCTGTCCTCCCACAGGACATTTGTTGAACAGCTCGGAAGCCAACTCTGTCTCAGAGATGGTATCAATAATATCAAGGACCAGTTACTGTCGCTGCTGGTCATTTTGCGTCAAGGGAGGGTACAACGGCTCTATGACACTCTTCCGAAAAGAATCAGTGGATGAATCCGTGACAGAGGCTGCGCCACGTCACACTGACAACTGGGCTGATACTGCCAAGTTATATGTCAATTTGATTCGATTTTTTAATCACCCAAATAATATCACATATCCTCTCGACGTAAGAACCTTCATTTCGTTCTTCCTTCCCCTCTGGGTGCCCATCTTTTCAGGCATTTTATTTATATTGTGATTTTTCTACAAATGTGATTTGATACTTTTACTAAGATGTTGGCCATATAGTTCAATAAACCCACTAAGTATCAGTTCCAACCAAGCCCGAAGCAAGTATGGTGTGTTCAAAGTTACGATGTACTTGCATTTGGTTCGCTGCTGAAACTTATCGAGCATTTGAGAACCAATATACTTCGTTTGTACGAAGCAGCACCATGAGATGTGATTATTTTATGTATGAATTAATTAATTTTCTACTTGTCACTTCTGAACTACAGAAATGAGGCTATAGCTCTGTATTGGTTTGCATGAAATAAGTGAAAGGTAGCTGTATGTTCACAACTTCTCACCGTACTAATATTTGCTCTACAATGAAAGATTGTCAGCAACTATATGGCCACATCTTTGCTTCACCGACTTAAGCACATCGCTGTGTACATAAGGTGGATCGTTGTTTCTGCCACTGACGGTTTTTTTCAAGCAGGAGTGTCTTCGGACCTGGGCAAGTGGAGTGTTCCCGGTATCTATTGCACGTGTTCATTTTGGCCTTGTCTGTGAGAGTGGTTGCCTCACGTACGTCAGAATACCTACGGGTCAGATGTGTATGATTCCGTATTAGCCACACTTGCCGTTGTGTCATTGGGTCGTGGAGGAAACAGGACTGCTTACCTCATCTGGTCATTTGTGTCAGCTCGGGCCGACACCAACACCTCGTCTGGAGCCAGGTGAATGTCTATACCATCAAGCGAGTCACTGAACGAGAATAGAAATACAGCGATTACCTTTCATACTACCTTGCAGCCGCTTTTCAAAGAGCGAGTGTGGTTTGTCGAAAACATGTTCCCTGTTTTGCTAATAATTGCGAGGAATTAATTGATAACTCTGATCAAATTATTAACGTGGTTTTTGTGATTATACGGCAACTACATGTTATGCACTTACAGTGAAACTCAAGTCAGAGGTGACCAGTAGTTCAGTTTGTATGCAGACCCATATTGACATTCAGTCTTCTATCTTTTTCGTACTGTTTCATGTTGCTTCGCCCCAGAGTCCACATATTTGCAATAGTTGCAATTTAATCGTATATCGCTTAAGCAAAACGTGGCTATGTACATGACTGCAGTCCTTCACCTATAGCCTCCATGCGTCAAAAAGAGTTATGTACGTTGGACTTCCCTTAAGCTTCTTTTCTGCTAACATACGTTGCAGTTAAGCAAGGCCACTGGTGATACATCTTTGCAAAGCAAGTTCAATATTTCTTGCTTCCTCCGTGCCGTCCCTTAAGGTCCCAATAGCAACCCCCTCCCCTCCCGAATTATCTTGTGATGGATTACTTGAAAGAGACACGTACAAATTTTGCATTTCACCTTACAAGTTAAGTTACGCCAAAGGCACCACCGGTGCATCACAGAGCAGAGCTACAACGGAGCTGTATTGGGCTAACCATTATTATGGGCGGATTAATCATATCACTTCGTTTCTGGGCTTGGTGTCTTAAAAATTTATTTTCAGACTAATAGTAATGCTGTAGCAATTTATAGGTGACAGATGTATATTTATTTCAGCTTGTGCTTGTAGTTTCACAGTTCCGACTCAGGCTTGATCCTGATTTGACAACTGTAGCACAGCTATCAGGTTAAGAGAAAAATTTGTGAGAAGGTGAGGTGGAACGTTGCATTTACCGCCAAGGGTCGGAGAGCGCAGCGTCCCAACATTGGGGTTAAGACAACAAGCATATGAAATTATTTTGAGACGTTCAAGCCTCGCTCGGCATAGCTATCCAACGCAATGATTAAGCATGTTGCAGGCAAGGCTATGTCTCCATCACCGGGGTTTCGGTAGTGTTGTCTTAGTACGTGACCTGGAGTGGCGCATTACCGCACTTGCGCTGATATTAAAAGTAACCATTGATTTTGTAGCAGATACATTCGTATTCCAGCAGTACCACGAGTACACTGCAGCTATGCCAGACAAGGAGTCAACATGGAACTGCCAGCTGCAGCCACGAGTTCGTTTCTCCATTAGGGTGCCTGCTTCCTGCATTAATTCCGTCCACTGGATGTAACGCTAGAATGCAGCGGGCCTACTGCAGCAGCCGAACTCCTGCCCTGAGGTAGCGGGTTACATCCTGGGCAGCTGCCTTTCGACAGTGCAGTGGGATCAGCTTGCCTCTCGCCTTGGTCACCCATCGAAGAGGGGCTGTCTGCAGATTCCAGTAAGAGCGTCTGACGTCTGTGCTGTGGCTCACGCAACAATGCTGCGAGCCCGGCGCCGAGTGTGGACGACGGCAAAGTAGGGCACACGATGTAGACAACTTGACGGACGCTAACCGCCGCTGACCGACTACCAGCCCTCTCCTGTGGGGCAAGGGCATGAAGCCTCCCCAACACGCCACAGGACCAATATGTTAGAAATAAAGTGTTAATTTTGACAGCTGCTTCTTACTACGTCTCGTCAGCCTGCTATCCAACCTCATACCGCGGCACTCATCCTCCTGACAACGTAGCAGCCCTACACCATTCCCAGGGTCGGCTCTATAGTAGTGTTAGAAGTACTGACGTCGCCTTCAATGGGCGGAAGTGTGCGTCGTGCATGCAGAGTGACATCTGGACGACGATCTGCAGTATCAACATGTTGGAGTGAGTGACTTTTATGTGTGTAACAGGCATGGGATCGAAGCTGGTAGGTCATCATAACTTGTGGGCTAAATAGTTTAGTCCAGAACTTGCTGATACGTCTGAATGTCGTGGCAGTAAGCAGTATTTAGAGATGTGAGATGTTCACAGTGTAATCTGCTTGGGCATTTCGCACTGTGTGCCGAGTCTGTATGTGTAATTTGTTTTACCTGCCATCGTTTTGGTTATGTTTCGAAACAGTGTAGAGAATCTAGATGGTTGATGATGAGGAGCAAGATGTACTGTTTTCTTTTTCAATTTGGTAATTATTGTGTATTTGTATTATCTATCAATGTTTCAATGACAGAGTCAGACAGACAGGGATTCATTACGCTGGATGCAGTGTAGCCATTAGTTAATATATCGTGATAGAGTGAGGAAAATAGTGCCTTGCTGAAGAAGCATTGATAAGAAGACAGCGTTATTCAGGGCATCGGACTTTGTAAGCTATCCAGCAGCCACTAACCTAGTCAGTCCCTTTTCTGGAAGGTCGCCTGGTGATATGTGGAGGACGTGACAACGTCAGTGGGTGTTAGGAATTGGCCCGATAACCACTTGTTTGCAAGTAGCGAAGTTACGTTTAACGGGAGAGACAAAAACTTCTGTGAGATGCATGAAAACGTTGAATAAGGCGGAGATGTTTCAGCGGTTTAAACAGAGTTCTGCAGAGTTATGAGAAGCAGAATAGCTCGAGATTCTTTTTGTTGAGAGGCATTACAAAGAGACACGGGAAGCCGTGAAAGATTTTGTCGACTGAATAAATAAAAAATGGTTCAAATCGTTCTGAGCACTATGGGACGTAACATCTGGGGTCATCAGTCCCCTAGAACTTAGAACTACTTAAACCTAACTAACCTAAGGACATCACACACATCCATGCCCGAGACAGGGTTCGAACCTGCGACCATAGCGGTCACGCGGTTCCAGACTGAAGCGCCTAGAACCGCACTGCCACACCGGCCGGCCGACTGAATAAGAAAAGCGACTGTACGAAAGTGAGAACTGACTCAGAGTGAATAAAGTTTTCCTGCAGAACGCCGAACAGAGGAAGCCGATGCTTTCCTAAGGGGTGTGCCATCGGATATGTAGAGGAGGCTGCACATAGGGGCACCTAAATATCCCTATTGGTCAATGAGATTATCGACCTAGTGTGAGGAGATTGAGATGTCGACAGATCTGTGGGATAGGTATATTCTCAGCAAATGTGAAGTGTTACAATTGTACACATACAGGGGGCGTGAGGAAGCAGGCCACCAGCTTCGGTAGAATACGTCTGGTGTGGGTTGTCAGCAGTGTTATGGTAATGGAGTTAGGGGCGGACAGGTGGAAATAAGCAGGCATTGGACGCTAGAGGAAACCGAAAGTTCCCATTAAAATTAAGTGCAACAGCTACATACGTAGAGGCGGAATATGTAATGGTGGGTGTGGTAGAGGGAAGGAAGGATATGCTTTTGTTAGACACAGGGGTGCATGTGTCAATAACCAGTAGAGACTTGGTGCGTCAGAAGCGATGGAACCCACCATGCTATAGACTGTGTGGGATTAGTCATAATGATAAGATTTGGAGAAATACGTTTTCATGTGGAGGCAGTCTGACTTAAGCAGTGTGTAGAAGTAGTATCTCATATAAGCGAGGGCTCCAGCTTGATTTTGCGTCACTATCTTGCCATAATTGACCTTTGGCAGTATGTGGCGGAACTTAGTGGAAACACATTTTAGCTAGGGGATGCCATCGCCAATGTAGATCTGTCATGAGGTGCATCTGTCGCAGTCGTCATTCTGATTAAATCAAGTACAAATACGTGAAGGTATGATTCGCATAACTGTTTGCCAAGAAGTGGAAGTCACTTAGAGTGAGTGTGGGGCCAAACAGAACTGCTGGAAGGCAATGCTGTATAACATTCAGCTAGTTTTTTTAGTTACAAGGAGTATTGTATGCGTAAGGAAGAAGGATGTCGGGAAGGTAATACGATGCTGGACATTCTGGAGCAGTATTGCTGCACAGAAGATGTAAGTCATAAACAACCACATGCGCTGCTAAGACTGCATTATATAAAAAGCGCAGAACTAAAGGTAATCGAGAGAACGAAGATGAAGGAGCTATTGGGGGAATCTGAGGTTCTATTGTTTCCTCAGAGTCTGTTGCCTGCAACACCTCTTACACAACACAAAATTTTGACAGGAGGCACGATTATACCACAAACCATGTAGAATACTTCGGTACTTACAACCTATTCTGTAGGAGTTTATTAACCAGCAGTTGACTGATGGGATAATAAAGCGCCAAATGCACAGTCCCAACATACACAGATTTTACTGTGATTGCTACCAATTTCGTCATAAGATTGTTACTGATGCATACCCTGTATCCAACGTCACAGAGACCGTTGATAATTTGGAGCAGTGCTGGTATTTCTCTATCATGGATTTAAGAAGAGGGTACCATCATTGGCTGTGGTTCCAGAGTACCAAGCAAACACAGATTTTCGCTACCCTGAGGCCATTACCAGCATTGCAGGAGACCTTTCAGTCTGAAGAAACCTCCTGCCACGTTCCAAAGTTTGTTGGGAAGAGTGTTGAAAGGGGTGAAGCCTCATCACTGCCTAGCTTAGCTGGAAATTATAATTGTGTTCTCGAGGGACATGGAAGAACCTAGACAATGTCTGAGAGAAGTATTTAAAAATCTGCAGGATGCACATCTGAAGCTGCATATGGGGAAGTGTCATTTTATGTTGGAGGAGGTAAGTTACTTAGAGCACATGATTAGCAAAGAAGGTATGAGAAAGGATTCAAGACTAGTACAGGCAAGGCGAGATTTTCCAGTGCCAAAGATGAAGAACTATAATCGTTCTTGGAGCTCTCTGACTGTTATAAGAAGTCATAAATGGGTTATCTGATTTAACATGACCACTCACACGACTATTGAAAAATGGCGGTAAATTTGTATGGGCGGGCAAATGTCAGGAGTCGTTCAAAGGGTTAAGAGATTTTTTGCGTTAAGTCCAATGTTGGTGTTCCTAGATTGCCAGAAGAAATTTATATTGTCCTGCGACGCCTCTAATCATGCTCTCGGGTATGTTCTGAATCAGGAAATTAATGAAGAGAAACACCCTGCTGCTTTTGCCATGAGACAACTTAACAGGGCTGAGAGAAAGTATTAAACCAGGGAGAGAGAACTGCTTAGCGTCATATTTGAAGTGGCGTATTTACTATACTTCCTTTATGGGAAGAAATTTATAGTGATGACCAATCATAATGCTCTGAATGGTTATTAGGGTTGAAGGATCCAGTTAGCAGACTAATAATATGTGCATTAAAACTCAGTGAGTATGATTATGAAGTAGTTCATAAGCCACAAAAGGAACTTGAAAATCCAGATGCATCCAGCAGGAAGGTAGCTGTAATACAGGTACTGAGTCAGGGTCCTGCTGAATGGCAAGTGACACAGAATGCTGATAAAAACTACAAAGAATGCGAGACGTATCTGCAGTTCAAAATGTTTTATGGTCTGTATTGCAAGATAACAAGAACAGTGCCATAAGTGATGGTACCAACTAAATTGAATAAAGAAGTTCTAAAGGAAGCACATGATCATGTGCTGTCTCCTCATGGCAGATGCAGAACAACGAACCGAAAGTTACAGAGAAATACTGGAGGGAAGGAAGAAAAGGAGATTTGGATCAGTATGTGAAGAATTGTATGTAGTGTGCGTTGTGTGGACTTGAGTTGTAAGCTAGTACTATTACAGAGCCTGCCAGTGGCTTCAAAACCATTTGAGATGGTTGAGGTGGATGTGTTAGGACTGTTTAACCAGACTCCAGTGGGGAATCGTTTTATGCTGTCTATGATTGACCATTTCTCTTGGTACATCGAGATGATGCCAGTGCCAAACCAGCAAACAGTTACAGTCACACAGGTGATGGTCAGGGGGTGGATACTGAAGTTTAGAGTATCGGAAACTATGATTATGGATCAGGGGACGAACTTCTGGTCAGACTTGATGAAGGAACTATGCCATTTTGCTATGTGCAAAGAAATTAAAAACTAGTCCATAAAAACTAGTCCACATCCATCGAACGGAAGATGGAAAGGATGCATCGGATGAGTGGGAAAATGCTGGTCTACTGAGTGAACTCTCACCACAATTATTGGCCCTGTATCTTTCATTTATAGTGTGTGCTACGATTCAAAGGTTTACACCATTACGTGGTTGTCACTGTATGAAGTAGTGTATAGGAGGAAAATGCCATGATACCACCATCTGACATGTTTAAGGGAAAAAGAAGCAAGAATGGGGATTCCGTCCATGAGTTAATGAGAACAGTGAGGAAGGTATGGAAGCGAATATACTGCAAATATGAAGGTATTGAAGAGACAGTAATAAACTGTCAGATGCACTGAAAGCTTACTGCAATGCGTCAGCGGGTGATGTTTTGTCTAGTCTATACACGCCGAATGGCGAATGAAGAAATCAGTGATGAGATACCAAGGTGATTATCAGGTATTAAAACCAGTCAACATTACGCTACAGCTGGCGATGAGGTCGACTGTAGTACATGTTTGACACCTACGACCATTCAGAGGTGCTCTGGAGTCGAGCCTCCAGAGGAAAAATAGGAAAAAGCTAAATGGAGGAAGTGGAGGAGTACTCAAGGAAGTGTAAATGAAGTTGTGCAAAACGTTTCTTATGCATGGAGATAAAGGAAGCAGCAGATGTATTTTTACTGCTTTGTTGTTGATTATTTAGGATGTTATGTGTGGGATACCGGGGGTAACACGTTCTGGGTAAATATATAAATTTTATATTAGAGTGAGGGTTCTTTAATTTCACTTTTATGAAATATATTGACTGGTGACACAGACGTCTTAGGGGAGATGGAAAATGATGGTAATCCTGGTTCTCACGTTGCTGTGCACCAAGAACAGGGATGGGAAGGATGGTGGTGATGCACCTTGTCACCTGGGGTGAACTGGGATGCTGTGGAACCAAAATCTGTTTGCCAGACAAGACGATGTGGTGATTATTTGTCATCAATGGATGCTGAGTTTAGTGTTTAAGCATGGGAATTCGGGGATAATATAAGGGGGCTGAAGAGGTGTTTTCTGGAAGTTTTGAGGGAATGCGAGAAATTTCACAAAGCATATGAGCAGTTACGAGGAGAGCTGCAGCAAATAGTGCAGGTGGTGCTTCATTCGCTATGATGGCAGAAGAGAGGCTGGATGGACGTAAAGGAAAGGCTTTTGAAGGACACGTTTGGAACAGCAGATGCTAGGAATATAAGGGAACTGAACGGACAATGGAGGCTGTGGAGGAGGTTGTCGAGGATAGTAAGTCATTGGTGAAGTGGTATACCACACAGATATGAGCTTAGAGAGTGGAGTGTTAAACAACACGTGTATGCTCCGGTAGCTGATATGTCCAAAATAACAGACACCACACTGAATCCGCAGCTGTGAAACGTATGATTTAATTGAAGAAGGAGGGAACGGAAAGGGAAGGGATCAGTAATATCAGCTGCATCAGTACTTTGTGTGGCATCAGGGGCGACGAGTGAAAATTTGTGCTGGTCCGAGATTCGAACCCGGGATCTCCTGGACAGAGACTGCGAATAGGTTGCGCTCGGTGGGAGTGTGGGTCGTACCGACATAATCCTCGCAGTTGACATAATCACTGAGTCCCTGGTGGCGCAATGCTTAACGCAACTGCCTAGTAAGTACGAAATCTCGGGTTCGAATCCCGATCAGGCACACATTTTCACTCGTGGCCGCTGATGCCGCACAAAGTTATTATGCAGCTGATATCACTAGTCCGTTCCCTTTCTGTTTCTTTCTCCTCCTTTCAATTAAATCATATTCCCACACCTGTTAAATGTTGTTGTGGTCTTCACTCCTGAGACTGGTTTGATGCAGCTCTCCATGCTACCCTATTCTGTGCAAGATTCTTCATCTCCGAGTACCTACTGCAGCCTACATCCTTCTGAATCTGCTTAGTGTATTCATCCCTTGGTCTCCATCTACGATTTTTACCCTCCACGCTGCCCTCCAATACTAAATTGGTGATCCCTTGATGCCTTAGAACATGTTCTACCAACCGATCCCTTCTTCTAATCAAGTTGTGCCACAAACTTCTCTCCTCCCCAATCCTATTCAATGCCTCCTCATTAGTTATATGATCTACCCATCTAATTTTCAGTATTCTTCTGCAGCACCACATTTCGAAAGCTTCTATTCTCTTCTTGTCCAAACTAGTTATCGTCCATGTTTCACTTCCATACATGGCTACACTCCATACAAATACTTTTAAAAACGACTTCCTGACACTTAAATCTATACTTGATGTTAACAAATTTCTCTTCTTCAGAAATGCTTTCCTTGCCATTGCCAGTCTACATTTTATATCCTCTATACTTCGATCATCATCAGTTATTTTGCTCCCCAAATAGCAAAACTCCTTTACTACTTTAAGTGTCTCATTTCCTAATCTAATACCCTCAACATCACCCAGTTTAATTTGATTACATTCCATTATCCTCTTTTTACTTTTGTTGATGTTCATGTTATACCCTCCTTTCAAGACACTGTCCATTAAATTCAACTGCTTTTCCAAATCTTTTGCTGTCTCTGACAGAATTACAATGTCACCGGCGAACCTCAAAGTTTTTATTTCTTCTCCACGGATTTTAATACCTACTACGAATATTTCTTTTGTTTCCTTCAATGCTTGCTCAATATACAGATCGAATAACGTCGGGGAGGGACTACAACCCTGTCTCACTCCCTTCCCAACCACTGCTTCCCTTTCATGTCCCTCAACTCTTATAACTGCCATCTGGTTTCTGTACAAATTGTAAATAGCCTTTCGCTCCCTGTATTTTACCCCTGCCACCTTCAGAATTTGAAAGAGAGTATTCCAGTCAACATTGTCAAAAGCCTTCTCTAAGTCTACAAATGATAGCTTCTAAGATAAGCCGTAGGGTCAGTATTGCCTCACGTGTTCCTATATTTCTACGGAATCCAAACTGATCTTCTCCGATGTCGGCTTCTACCAGTTTTTCCATTCGTCTGTAAAAAATTCGCGTTAGTATTTTGCATCCGTGACTTATTAAACTGATTGTTCGGTAATTTTCACATCTGTCAGCACCTGCTTTCTTTGGGATTGGAATTATTATATTCTTCTTGAAGTCTGGGGATATTTCGCTTGTCTCACACACCTTGCTCACCAGATGGTAGAGTTTTGCAGGACTGGCTCTCCCAAGGCCGTCAGTAGTTCTAATGGAATGTTGTCTACTCCCGGGGCCTTGTTTCGACTCAGGTCTTTCAGTGCTGGTAGAGTTTTGCAGGACTGGCTCTCCCAAGGCCGTCAGTAGTTCTAACGTTATGTTGCCTACCCCCGGGGCCTTGTTTCGACTCAGGTCTTTCTGTGCTCGGTCAAACTCTTCACGCAGTATCGTATCTCCCAATTCATCTTCATCTACATCCTCTTCTATTTCCATAATATTGTCCTCAAGTACATCACCCTTGTATAGACCCTCTATACACTCCTTCCAGCTTTCTGCTTTCCCTTCTTTGCTTAGAACTGGGTTTCCATCTGAGCTCTTGATATTCATACAAGTGGTTCTCTTTTCTCCAAAGGTCTCTTTAATTTTGCTGTAGGCAGTATCTATCTTACCCCTAGTGAGATAAGCCTCTACATCCTTACATTTGTCCTCTAGCCATCCCTGCTTAGCCATTTTGCACTTCCTGTCGAACTCATTTTTGAGACGTTTGAATTCCTTTTTGCATGCTTCATTTACTGCATTTTTATATTTTCTCCTTTCATCAATTAAATTCAATATTTCTTCTGTTACCCAAGGATTTCTACTAGCCCTCGTCTTTTTACCTATTTGATCCTCTGCTGCCTTCACTACTTCATCTCTCAAAGCTACCCATTCTTCTTCTACTGTATTTCTTTCCCCCATTCGTGTCAATTGTCCCCTTATGCTCTCGCTGAAACTCTGTACAACCTCTGGTTTAGTCAGTTTATCCAGGTCCCATCTCCTTAATTTCCCACCTTTTTGCAGTTTCTTCAGTTTTAATATACAATTCATCAGAGTCCACATCTGCCCCTGGTAATGTCTTAAAATTTAAAACCTGGTTCCTAAATCTCTGTCTTACCATTATATAATCTATCTGAAACCTGTCACTATCTCCAGGATTCTTCCACGTATACAACCTCCTTTTATGATTTTTGAACCAATTGTTAGCTATGATTAAGTTGTGCTCTGTGCAAAATTCTGCCAGGTGGCTTCCTCTTTTATTTCTCGGTCCCAATCCACATTCACCTACTACGTTTCCTTCTCTCGCTTTTCCTACTACCGAATTCCAGTTACCCATGAGTATTAAATTTTCATCTCCCTTCACTATCTGAATACTTTTTTTTATTTCATCATACATTTCTTCAATTTCTTCCTCATCTGCAGAGCTAGTTGGCATATAAACTTGTACTGCTGCAGTAGGCGTGGGCTTCGTGTGTATCTTGGCCACAATAGTGCGTTCACTATGGTGTTTGTAGTAGCTTACCCGCACTCCTATTTTTTTATTCATTATTAAACCGACTCCTGCATTACCCCTTTTTGATTTTGTATTTATAACCCTGTATTCGCCTGAACAAAAGTCTTGTTCCTCCTGCCAGCGAACTTCACTAATTTCTACTATATCTAACTTTAACCTATCCATTTCCCTTTTTAATTTTTCTAATCTACCTGCTCGGTTAAGGGATCTGACATTCCACTCTCCGATCCGTAGAACGCCAGTTTTCTTTCTCCTGATAACGACGTCCTCCTGAGTAGTCCCCGCCCGGAGATCCGAATGGGGGACTATTTTACCTCCAGAATATTTTACCCAAGAGGACGCCATCATCATTAAACCATACAGTAAAGCTGCATGCCCTCGGGAAAAATATTGTTAAATATTGGTGTCTAAAATTTCTTCCTCCCCCAAGATTCGAAACGATTCGAACTGGTTACAACCGAGTCGAGCACCAACGCGTAAGAATGCGTCAGTGATATCGAGTACGAATTAATAAACACCACTTAGTGAGAATCAACTGATGTTTCAAATACGATTGTGTGATTATCAAGCTCTAGAACATGATAGAATCGACGAATATTCATTTTCTTTGTTATGATTTTTTAAAAAAAGCTCCAAAATATCTATTTATATTATGTGGGGTAATTTAAATTAAATATCTTGGTAAATAGACACAATATTCGTCCTAAGTACGGTGGATTATCAGAGGCTTTCTATGTCCCGATGTGAAAAAGCGTGACAAGATCTATTACTCTAGTTATTGCCTCCTATTTTAGACGAGCAGTTCCCTAAGCTTCCACCTTACCAAGTAGCACAGATCATTAGCTTTTGGAAACAAGAAACGATGTAGTTATACGGGACACAGTCTTAACACACGGAGGTACACCAGCCTACAAATTCAGTCGCAGGTGTTTTATACTTGAGTGCGGCGCACCGTTCATTTGTCTACCAGACTCCTCTGCAGGGATTGCGGTATGGAATTCCAGGAAACCGAATAAAATTTCTGATTAGCCGCAGAGCTTATTTAAATTCTCCGAATGCCTCCGCGACGGCGGTCTGCCGCGATGGCTGATAACATTCGCTGTAATTTCCGCTCGCACCTCCCAAGAATTCTGCCGCCCACGGTACTCTTCATTACGTGAGGACGTAACAACTACGCTACATCGCAATTTAATACTGTGTCACTCGTACATACATTCTGATACACTTATCATATATGACTATTTTCCTTACTCCTGTAAGATTCTGGATAACATTCCCGTCGTATACGGCTTTCAGCACTAGTATGCAGTTTATTGCTTTTCAATAAAAACACGAGTGGTGTATCATTGTCCTCTCATGCTGCACTACTCATTTAAAATACATGTGTTTCACTCACTCAAAGATTTATTGTTCTTTTATTGTTTTAGAGCTGCAGACTCTTATGAGGAACGCAATCAGCCTCTTCAGGTCTATTACTACGAATTGAAAGTCAACGACATTTTCAGTATTTCCAGAAACGTGATTTTTTTTAGCGAAGTACTTAGTCACAAGTGATAAGAAAAACCTGAAATTTCTTCAAATCACCCACATATTTAATGCACTTTCAGCCATATAAATAGATATACTGAGAGCTAGGATTTTTCCAGAACTCCAAAACTATCGAAATGACATAAAATTATTGCTATAACCACCCCCATTTACAATTGCCATAGAGAAACACGAGTAAAATCCTATACCGATTACTCAAGATGCTTAAGTTAACTTCTATGTTAATCATTTGAAAAAACTAAGCCATTGAATGGCCGACAATCTCTTCCTTTAAAATAACTGCCACGAAATGATGGTTGAGAGGGAGACACAGTGCCAAACGAGCAAAGTAATAGATACGGTACGCATTATCTCACCAATACTGCACATCACTACTCTTTAATATATCGCTTATGTCATCTCTGGTGCTCCGCCAAACCCGAGAGCCATGTAACAAGTGTTTTCTGAACTCTCTCAACTCTGAACAGGCTCACACAGCCTGTGGTTGGGACCTCGCATCTCCGTCCACATTAACCAATTGCTTCCTTTGCTGAAACTCAAACCAAGAAGCTGTTGCTTACCCAGTAACAAATTTTCTCTCTGAGCATGATGCATAGTTAGTTAGAATAAATAAGAGAGCGTCTTACAGATGCATACTGGTCAGTGGAAATCATTTAGAATAATTAACGACTCCAGGACAAATGTTTTTGACAATAGTTTACAAGAAATGACCTGCGATGAAATTTATAACTAACCAAATGCTAATATGAAATGTAACCTCGTCCACGATATATTCCTACCATTATTTCAAAACAGCTTTCTGCATGTTCCGATCAGAAAGAACATTAAACAACCTTATAAACAAATCGTGGATCACTAGAGGTATTAAAGTATCATATGAGAGGGAAAGGGAAATCTATCTTTTGGCAAGTACAAGTAAAGAGACAGCAGTAATTGCGCACTCCAAAACGTCTCAAAATTACTAATATAAGTTATTAAAAACCAATAAATATTCACATAATGTCAGAAATCAGTAATTCCGACTCAGATTTAAGGCTATGGGGAATTTAATGAAACGAGAGGCAGGAAAACAGCCACAGAGTAAGATAACATCACGGTTGAATTGAATGGAAGGGCAATAAATGATGAGTCACACGTAGCAAATACATTTAACAGTCATTTCTTAAATACAGTAGAAACCTAGTCAATGCTTACATTTTTAGTAATAAGCGTTAGCAATGGTGGCCGAAGACTTCCAGCATAAGAGGTTAAATCCGTTCTGCCAACGGCCTTCTCAAAAAGGACGAAGGAGCGGGCAGGTTCATGGCACTCTCTTGCCCTTGGTGTGGCAAAATGAGCCTAATAGGTGGATATATCAGCAATTGTCAACGGCATGAAGGTGTAGACGGCAGTGGTAACCACTGCACTAAAGACATACAATGAATATCCACAGGATATCCTCTAATTAAAAAGTGTCATGATGGTCTCTCCATTGTCAAAAGATTCCCGATTAGTCCTCCATTCGGATCTCCGGGAGGGGAGTGCCAAGCGAGAAGTAACAATGAGAAAAAGGAGGAATAACGTCGACGGGATGCTATTCTACGAGTCGGAGCATGGAATTTTAGAAATTTGAACGTAGTAGGGCAGCTAGAAAATCTGCAAAGCGAAATGAAAAGGCTCAGTGTAGGTGTCCTGAGGGTCAGTGAAGTAAAAATGGAAAGAGGATAAGGTTCTGGTCAGACGAATATAGAGTTGTATCAACAGCACGAGGAAATTGTAATAACGGAGGTGGGATTCGTTATAAATAGGAAGGTAGATCTGAGAGTGAGCTACAACGAACGGCTGTTCTCATCAGACTCCACAGCAAACCAGTGTCGACAACGATAATGTAAGTACAAATGACAACGTCGCAAGCAGCAGATGAAGGGACAGAGGAAGTATGTGAGGATACTGAAAGGGTAATTCAATGTGTAAAGGGAGATGAACATCTTTTAGTCTGGGGGATTAGAACGCGATCGTAGAGAAAGGAATAGAAGAAATGGTTATGGGGGAATACGGTCGTGGCAGTAGGGATGAGAAAGGAGGAAGACTAACCGAGTTATGTAGATGATAATAGCGAATACGCTGCTCGCGAATCACAAGAGAAGGCGGTGTACTTGGAAAGGCCCAGAGACACGGGAAGATGCCATTTGGATCACATAATGTTCAGACAGAATTCCAAAATCAGTTATTGGATAGTAAGGCGTTCCCAGTTGCAGATACAGACTCAGGTCACAATTTAGTAATGGTGAAAAGTAGACTGAAGTTTAAGAGACTCGTCCGAAAGAATAATAGAATCATTGTGTAACGAAGAATGATATTACAGTATTGAGCAATGACGAGATGCGTTGAAAGTACTGCGACATGGAACACCAGACTAGGAAGCTCAACTGAAGGGGAGTGAACATCTCTAAAAATGGCAGCCATAGATGCTGCACGGACAAACATAGGTACAAGAAAGTTAACTGAGAAGAAACCTTAGGTAACAGACGAAACACTTCAGTTGATGAACGAAAGGAGGAACTTCAAAAATATTTAGAGAAAGACAGGAAAACAGCAATATAAATCCCTTAGAAACGAAATAAATAGCAAATACAGGGCAGTCAAAGCGAAATGGCAGCAGGAGAGATATGAAAAAATCGAAGGGGATATAATCGTCGGAAGAACTGATCCAGTGATTCATGGAAGGTGGGCAAACCAGAACAGAAGAGAACTGAAGCGTCTGAAATGTAGTGCTACAGAAGAATGTTGACGATCAGGTCAACTGTTAAGATAAAGAACGAATAGGTTCTCCACAGAAAGTCAAACAGCCTTCGGTGACATTAAAAACAAAGGTGGCAACATTAAGAATGCAATGGAAATTCCACATCTAAATGGAGAAGAGCGTGCAGGTACGTGGAAGAGTGCACTGAAGGCATATATGAGCGGAACGACTTCTGTGATGACGTTTTAGAAGAATAAATTGGATTCGATAGGAAGGACATAGGAGATCCAGTACTGGCGGCAGAATTTAAAAGCGCTCTGGAGGACTTGAAATTAAATAAGACAGAAATGATTGAAAACATCCCATTGTAATTTCTAAAATCATTGGGTAAAATGGCAACCAAACGACTCTTCAAGCTACTGTGTAGAACCTATGAGACTGCTGACGTATCATCAGTATTTCGGAAAAATGTCATTTACACAATTTCGAAGAGAGAAAGAGCAGATAAATGCAAAAACTATTGCGCAATCAGCTTAACAGCTCATGCATCCAAGCAGATGACAAGAATAATATACAGCAGAATGGAAAAGAAAATTGGGGATCTGTTAAATGACGATCTGTTTGGCTTTAGAAAATGTAAAATGGCACAAAATGTTCGAAATTCTGAGGAAAATAGGTTTAAGCTATAGGGAAAGACGGGTGATATACAATACATACAAGAACCAAAAGGGAACAATGAGACTGGAAGAGAAAGAAAGCAGTGCTCGGATTGAAAAGGGTGTAAGACAGAGATGCAGTCTTTCGCCCATACTGTTCAATCTATACATCGAACAACAATGACGGAAACAAAAGTGAGGTTCAAGAGTGGGGTTAATATGCGGGGAAAACCGATACGAATGACAAGATTCGCTAATGACAAGTCTACCCTCAGTAAATGAGAAGAAAAATTACAGGATCTGTTGGATGGAAATAACAGTCCTACGAGTACTGAATATGGATTGAGAGGGACCCGGAAAAAAGATAAATGTAATGAGATGTAGCAGAAATGCGAAGAGCGAGAAATTTGACATCAAAACTGGGAATCACGAAGTAGACGAAGTTAAGAAATTCTGCTCCCTAGACAGCAATATAAACCATGATTGACGGTGCAAGGAGGATATAAGAAGGAGACTACGACTGGCAAAGAGGACATTGCTGGGCAAGAGGAGTCTACTTTTATCAAACAAGGGCCTTAATGTGAAGAAGAAATTTCTGCGAATATACGTTTGGAGCATAGCATTTTATGGCAGTGATTCATGGAAGGGGGGAAAACCAAAAAGAAGAGAACTGAAGCGATTGAAATGTGGTGCTACAGAAAAATGTTGAAGATAAGTGGACTGGTCAGATAAGGAATGAGTAGGTTCTTCACAGAATCGGCGAAGGAAAGAACATGCGGATGAAAAGAAGAAGGAATAGAATGGTAGAACATGTGTTAATGCGTCAGGAAATAGCATCTGTAGTACTAGAGGGAGCTGTAGAGGACAAAAACTATAGGGGAAGATGGAGACTGGAATATATCAGCAGATAATTGAGGATGTACAGTGCAATTGCTGCTCTAAGATGAACAGGAAGGCACAAGAGAGAAATTTTAGAGGATTTCATCAAACCAGGGAACAGATTGATGACTCAAAAAAGAAAAAAAAAGATTTATATATCAATAATAATAAAAAGACAGAGTAACAAAATAATTTTGTAACGTAATTTCAACTCTGGCCCAGATAGAGGAGCGTATGGTTTGACCAGATAGCCGCTTCATATTTGTCAAGTATTGATGAACCTCAGTCTGCAATAGTAGGATGAAGTAAGTGCCTACATAATCTTTGCCGGCTTTAAGAACGAATGTGTCACTTGGTTTCCCTGTAAACAAACTTTATTTCAGTGCTCTGGGGGTCGAAGATATCTTTTTGTTTTCACCCTCTCCTCAGCCGACGACTTTGGGAGTAATTAAACTTGTCCGTCTCACCAGATACAGTTCATTTTAAAATTTTTCTTGTTGATACCCCACTAGCTTTCTTTAGATGGACCTCTCGTGCACAAAATTATTGCGCAAGTAGGGTGTGATGAAAAGGTGCAAGCTATTCAACGTATCTCTTTTCATTCATTTACAATAAACATCTCAACTTGATAGGAGTTGAATGAAAGAGACCCTGATCCTTTTTATCGACATATTTTGTTAAGGAAACAATTACGCCATTGGTGGTCCAATATAACTGTGCCATGCAGCGGATATATCAATGCTTTGGCTATCCATAAATCCATAGTTACAAGCTACGAAGGGCTTTAATGCCCGGCTGAAGCCAGCGGGGTTTTAGCAGAGTGAGAGTAGGGAGAGGGAAGGTGTCGAGCAGAGTGACCGTGGGCATTGGGATAAACTGGGCTGATGACTGCTGGTGGCAGCAGCCAATGTTTGGGCGACGTGGAATGGAGGTACGTGAAGTTCTGTTAATATTGACAGAACCTGGGTCAAGTCCAGGCTACTCACTACTGGCCTTGTGGAATTGCAAGCCTTATGAAAAGCTCGTTGTTGGAATTACATAAACGTCAAGCCTGTGGGTTTCATTCGCTTTCCTGTTCGCTACCAGTGTCACAGTAATGAGGATCGCCTAGTGTATGTACATCTACCAGTTTATTACTTGAGTGTGTTTGGTCAGATATTCTGAGACAAGATTATGTGCAAGCAATGCTTATTAACCTAGATGAGAAAGATCTTAGCTCGTCCATAACACCAGACATTTCCGGTATCTAAATAAGTTACAATGAATTTTGGCCTTGTAGGCGTTTCTTGATTACTGTTTAGTGTCAAAATATTTTGTAGCCTTGTCTGTCACTGTAAGTTTCAGATACGTTTGTTTAATTTGGTCTGAAAACATTTGAGTATTGATATGGTTCAAATGGCTCTGAGCACTATGGGACTTAACTTCTGAGTTCATCAGTCCGCTAGAACTTAGAACTACTTAAACCTAACTGACCTATGGACATCACACACATCCATGCCCGAGGCAGGATCCGAACCTGCGACCGTAGCGGTCGCGCGGTTCCAGACGGTAGCTCCTAGAACCGCTCGGCCACTCCGGCCTGCAGTATTGATATGTACCAGATATATGGACATATTGTTCGCACGAGGTTTGTTAATGATCAGACTCACTTGCAGTGTTTGTATTAGCGCAAAACTGTGTCCGCTGATGTCAATACTTCGTGCTAAGGTGATTTTAGTTTTTACTTTTTATTTTACTTGATTACTGTAATTTTCTGAATACTCCCATTTACGTGTGAAGACACAATTGATAGTTAAGGAGTGTCCGTTGAACCCTGGCGGTGATTAGTCGTTGGCTCCGTTCAAATTTGTGTATCGTTCACACCATTCTGCCTTGCAGTATGACGAGTTCTCTTGTCGTTGGTATTGATAACTATAATTAAGGTGCTTGTATATAGGGTTGTTGAGGCTAATATCCCGGTGAGTAGTTTGGTTCCTTCAATATCATTATCTTGAAGATTTAATATCTTGTTTTAAGGCTAACTAATATCATTTTAGCAGTACACGTTATCCCACCCCAGTTAAAACTTAGGCCCTAATTTTAACCTGTTCTGATATTTTATTATGCCACTGAAGTATTTGCGTTAAGCCTTTATTGCTAAGGCCTCACGTGGAATGTGATTATTCCCAACTATTGACACATTGCTGTAATGTTGACCTGTATTCGACATTTGAGATGACGTGTTTCATAGATAGCCTTGGCTGTTAAAGGTTTCTTGTTCCATCCTACAGCGGCGCAAGGCAGTATCATTTTCCATGCCTGACATGGGTATAAATTGTTAAATAAGAATGAGAAGGGAAGACTTATTCCATTTAGTGGCGACACACCTCAAGGCCAGCTAATGTATAATTTGAAATCATTTCAATTAAGGGTGCTGTTTTTCATTAGAACCTGGCGTGACGTGTGTCACTTCTAACCTATATCATACCTTGTAATTCTGTTTAAGTAAATTTGTTTTCTTAAAAGTGACATGCCCCACGCTTTACCACGTTATCTCTCTTGGTTCTGTTTAAGGAAAACCTACTTCTTAAGATTAACATATCTCACGTTGGGCTACTTGGTATCTTTGATACAGTTTAAGTAAAATCTTGCCTCCCTACAAAGTGATATACGGGGTAATCAAAAAGTCAGTATAAATTTGAAAACTTAATAAACCACGGAATAATGTAGATAGAGAGGTAAAAATTGACACACATGCTTGGAATGACATGAATTTTATTCGGAAAAAAACGAAGTTCACAAAATGTCCGACAGATGGCGTTAGACAGCAAAACGTCAGTGACTGCGCATTGACAATGGTGTATAAAAGGAACTGTAATGAGAGAGAGAATCAGATGTTGACGTTACCTGAAAAGGCGCTTTTAGTGAAGCTGTATTATCAGAATGGGGAATGTGCTAGTTCAGCGTTACGATCCTATCGACATAGGAAGGGGATTCGAACGGGTAAAGGTCCGTTGACAAATGCAGCTGTGGCGAGAATGATTTCGAAGTTCGAAGACGATAGACCACGTAGTGGCCGACCGAGCACAAGGCGTAATGCTGCTGAGACAGTTCAGGAAGAAATGGAGCCTGTAGCGGGTTCGTATATGCACGGGGAAGTCAGCGCACGTGCAGGCGCACGTCGCACCGGCATTCCATACACTACTGTTTGGTTGGCACTGAGGCGTACCCTCCGATACTATCCGTACAAAATCCATCGGCAGTATGAACTGTTACCTGGCGATTTAGTGAAGCGGAGGGCATTTTTGGTGTGGGCGTTTCAAAAGATGGCGGAACATGACGATTGGTTGAGTAACGTGTTGTGGACCGACGAACTCATTTCACGCTCCGAGGGTCTGTCAACGCCCACAACTGCAGAATTTGGGCTACCGAAAATCCTAGAACTGTCGTGGAAACTCCATTGCACGACGAGAAAGTCACGGTATGGGTTGGATTTACCACATCTACCGTTATCTGGCCTTTTTTCTTCGAGGAAATTCGTGATTCTGGTTTTGTAACTGCTACCGTGACGGTTGAGAGGTACGCCGATATGTTACAGAATCGCATCATCCCCAGTCTGGCTGATAAACACCTGCTGGAACGTACGATGTTTACGCAGGATGGCGCTCCACCCCATATTGCTAGACGTGTGAAAGATCTCTTGCGCGCGTCGTTTGGTGATGATCGTGTGCTCAGCCACCACTTTCGTCATGCTCGGACTCTCAGGTCTCCAAACCTCAGTCCGTGCGATTATTGGCTTTGGGGTTACCTGAAGTCGCAGGTGTATCGTGATCGACCGACATCTCTAGGGATGCTGAAAGACAACATCCGACGCCAATGCCTCACCATAACTCCGGACATGCTTTACAGTGTTGTTCACAATACTATTCCTCGACTACAGCTATTGTTGAGGAATGATGGTGGACATATGGAGCATTTCCTGTAAAGAACATCATCTTTGCTTTGTCTTACTTTGTTATGCTAATTGTTGCTATTCTGAGCAGATGAAGCGCCATCTGTCGGACGTTTTTTGGACTTTTGTATTTTTTTGGTTCTAATAAAACCCCATGTCATTCCAAGCATGTGTGTCTATTTGTACCTCTCTATCTACATTATTCCATGATTTATTCAGTTTTCAAATTTATACTGATTTTTTGATTACCCGCTTAAAAATGGTTCAAATGGCTCTGAGCACTATGGGACTTAACATCTATGGTCATCAGTCCTCTAAAACTTAGAACTACTTAAACCTAACTAACCTAAGGACATCACACAACACCCAGTCACTACCCGCTTATTATCACTTTTTGATAAATTGTACTTTTACTCTGTTAAAATCAACACACATGTTGTTTAGAGACTTTTATAATGTTATAGTAAATGCCCATTTTCTTTAAGGAGTACACATGTCCATCTGTGCTTTGAAATATTTGATATAGCAATCTTTAATGGATTTAGGCCACTGATCTGGGTTAGTATAATTAGTGTTTTGATTAAAGAGATGTTTCAATGTTTTCATAAAAATTGTTTATACCAAAGAAAGAACAATACAAAAGGAAAAATTCTGGAAATTATTCTAATAAAAATTCTGTTATGTCGTTAACTGTTGGTTTTAACTAGCACCTTACCACTCCCTTTATCCACTGCCATGCCATTTCAATAACTTTAACAGCATTCGTTGCCCAATTATTGGTGGGAATAGGCGTTCAGTCAGTTCTTTGCTGACTAGAAAGGGAGGCACTGAACACATCGATACTGCACAGTACGCGCTCTCAACTGTAAGAGCAGACTCCATCAGCAGAGTGGTGTCCAATGTTCTAGCGTCGTACTTGATGGCAGCCAGGCAAAGTGTCAGCCTTCTACTCATATCGCACCGACGATAACTGTGAGTATAATTAGTAATTCCAGCCTGTTAGGACCATCACAAAGTAGAAGTGCGGATTCATGATCAACTTCCCTTTTCCACGTTCGTCATCACATTCTCATGTTCATGGGTTTCTTCGGGTTTCCAAGCATACATTCACTGTAATCGATATTTAGGCAGGTCGTGAAAAATTTCACCGAGCGAGATGTATGATCAGTAACTAATTCTACTTTGCCAATAAATAGTTCACTCTTCTGATTCTCATAATAATATTCTATGCTTTTAATTTTTGTGATTTGATGATTTATTTAGATGCTTGTCAATTTTGATTCTTTTTGTAAGAAACTAAAAATTTCACTTAAACCATGTCTGGTTCATGTAGAAGTTGCCTCCCTTGTCACATTTAATATTTTTCAATAAAAAAATGCGAGATTCACGTCTCCAGGGTGTGTCTGTATCACGATTAGTTCCGATTCAGTTAAATATATACCCCCCCCCCCCCATACACACACACACACACACACACACACACACACACACGTGATTTTGCACTGTATCTGTCTCTGCTCCAGTTTATTTCAGTGTGATATACAAACGCGATCACTTCCGCGTACTAAGCTGGGAGTAGGCGCATTTAAATATCTCCCAGACCAGCCATTACGGTTCAAACCACTGGGCGGCAATGTGTTGTACCGCCTGTGTTTTTCAATGTCATACCGATGACGTAGCCTTCTCTGCCGTCACGAGTTTCGAACATCTGTTCGCCGACTGAGCATCTGAGTAAATGGACAGCCCAGCACTGAGACCGCCTTCACGGAACTACGACATGGGGCATCCAGCTATCACCGACTGCCGAGGTATCAAGAGAAGACATCCATTCCCTGCACCACTGGCCGTGACACAGCCTGACGTATTCACAGCGAATGAGCTACACTGGGCCAGCACGCCGCGAGTCGGAAAATGTGAGCCTTCCCTCCACATAGCAATAGAGTTGTATAACTACCGTAGGCTTCCGTAGCCTGTCATAAATAAACGTAAATAATGGTACATTTCGTAGTAGCTTCCGTCAGTTAAAGTCGTAGCCGCGTGTCCTCTACGTTAGGTGTGTTGCATACCTGTTGATCGTTACCTCATAACGATCGCTTTCTTTACGTATGCGATCAGTGTCTTACTAGATTCCCCTAAAATCCGGCAGCGGTCAACTGTTTAGAAACTGAGTGAGGGCCGGCCGAAGTGGCCGCGCGGTTCTGGCGCTGCAGTCTGGAACCGCGAGACCGCTACGGTCGCAGGTTCGAATCCTGCCTCGGGCATGGATGTGTGTGATGTCCTTAGGTTAGTTAGGTTTAACTAGTTCTAAGTTCTAGGGGACTAATGACCTCAGCAGTTGAGTCCCATAGTGCTCAGAGCCATTTGAACCATTTGAAACTGAGTGAGGATATATACAGGGCCAGGTAACCTACGGAACATATGTATGCTACATACTTGTTCCCCTGTCAGTAATGTAAAAACAAACAGTATTCAAAGCAAAATTGAAAGTGTCAAAGTTTAATTCAGATTTTATTCGAAAATTGTTGATTTGTAGCGTGAAACAGAGGGATGTCGTTGTAAAAATAAAGAAAACAGTACAGATTTATCATATAATGCTAGAGAACGCAACTTACTCAATAAAAAGGTAAAATAAAAAAGAGGAGCAAAACAAATGTATATCAAACATCTATTCGATACTTCGTCAAACTAATACAAAACATGTTTCCGTTATTCATAAACAATTCTCGCACTTTCAGTAATACTTAGAAACTCTTGCTTTTCATGGTGAAGAATGTTCTATTGAGATACGCACGTAAACTGTATTTGAATCGGAAGTAATAGCTTTCGTTACATAAAAGCGCAGAAGTTATGCGATCAACTAATTCTTGTTGCTTGTAAAATGCAATTTATATTCTGTAAGAATAAGATACACAATGGACTAACACTGAGTAATGCGCGGCTATAATTATGTGCAAAATAAATAACCAAAACAAAAAATAAAAAAAAAAACAAGTGGTCGGCTCACAGTTCGTCTCTTATACATTCACTCACGTTTCTTCCCTGCCAGTACTATCGGTAACTGTGTAGTGTACCAAAACTACCGAATCGTAGTTTGGGTAAAGAGTAACTCTACGTAGCAACCGCATCAGATGCGGACGCTCTGCGTTAGCACCTACTGACATTGAGCCGGAGACGCCGTGACGTGTATTACAAACAGTAACTGTCTTCTGCTGCTCCACCTGTATCCATCTTTGGCAGAGAACCGTCTCCCACGCTCGGGCATCCCTGAAACTCGTTATAAGTGCTGTCAGAAATGTTTCTCCTCTTCTGCTATTCTGCGACAATATAATACATGACAAATAGCATATGTGAGCGGTCCAATTAATGCCCTGTTCGTCAACGTTACGACCTACTTCTTTACAAAAGAATTAAGGTTCCGTTTTTCCAAATACATAGCAAAAAGGATTATCTTTATTCACAGTCATGAGGGATTTCTTCTTCTGGTCTAACACACAACACAAACTTTCATTAACTTTTAACAATAAGCAGTCACTTCCAAGAACTGACAGAACTCTCAGTAATGAGATGAATGTGGCAACAAACATGACCTACAGGTAGTGCTACCAAACAATCATTTGCTAGAGACATATTCCCGAACTATCATGAAAAACCTGTTATATATTTCGGTTATTTTTCAGCAATTAAATCTGCAGAACATTCACACTGATGAATCAAAACATTATGAAGACTGCCCACTGCGACGTTGGTAACCCTCTGGTGGCGTTGCGGGAACGCGACGCAGTAGCAGAAGTATGTAAGCGGAATAGACACAGAGGATACGGGCAGCAAATGCGGAAATCACAATGGAAGGGCAGATTATTATTATGCAGAGCCTGTGAACGAGAATTTCTAAAACGGCGAAGCTGATCGAATGTTCAAAATGGTTCAAATGGCTCTGAGCACTATGGGACTCAACTGCTGTGGTCATAAGTCCCCTAAAACTTAGAACTACTTAAACCTAACTAATCTAAGGACATCACACACATCCATGCCCGAGGTAGGATTCGAACCTGCGACCGTAGCGGTCGTGCGGTTCCAGACTGTAGCGCCTTTAACCGCTCGGCCACTCCGGCCGGCTCGAATGTTCACCTACGTGTTTACATGTTGACTCAGCGACATCGTCAATTACGATTGCGGTGGGCACAGGGCTAAGGGAATTCGATCGTCGATCAATGGAAATGTGTCGGTTGTTTGGGTGAATCATTTTTTGCTACACTAGGTCGATGCTCTTCTCCACAAACGCCGTCTCCGAGGGGAACGGCGGCTCGATACGTGCTGCGCACCACTCACGCAGGCAGGCGGGAGTAGTACTGTGTTATGGGAAACATTCTCCTGCGCTTGCATGGGACCTGCGGTATCAATCAAAGACACGCTGACAGCTGTGAACCACCTGCATGCCTTCATGCTTTATTTCTTCCCCGAAGGCGGTGTCATCTTTCAGCTGTACAATTGTCCGTGTCTCGGAGACAGAACCGCACTACAGTGGTTTGAAGGGCATTACTATATTATAGTGAAATCACGTTGATATCTCGGCGACCAAATTCGCCTGCTGTAAACCCTATGGAACCTATCATGGTGGATATAGGGCGCAATCACCGCGTGCTCAAATCAGTGGCTCGTTAGTGACTCGAATTACATGATCTGTACGTAGACATCTAATGCCAAACACCTCCACAAACATACCAACAAACTGTCGAACCCCGACACGCAGTATCAGTGCCGTATTTCGTTCCAAAAACTGGCAAACAAGTTATTAAACAGGTGGTCATAATATTTTGGCTCGTCTGTGTAAGCCACACAAGAATACCAAATTTTTAAGAATTCCGGAAGATAGAGGGTAGCGTGTCGAGAAAACAGACTGATAGCGAAATTATGATTTCATTTTCAAATCCAGCATTCACGACTTGGTAAACAACATCACGTTCTTTGTAAAATTAGTTGTTGACGACTGCTAATAGACAAATTCTGCAAGAAGGAAGCAAGAAAGGACTTTTAGCCAGCGAGGTGGCGCAGGGGTTAGCACACTAGGGATTGTGCTTATCGCTGGAGTAAATGGTTTTCAATTATGTCATCTTTTTTCGCGCCTGTTTAGCCTAACTTAAAACAGCTGAAAATAACCGGTTTCTGAAGTAACAGATTTTCGATATTTTGTTTCTATTATTTCACATAGTGAACTTAGAAATCTAACTAAGATCGAAAAATTATGACTGTCACAGTGAAACCTGCAGAGAACGTGGGAAAGGAGAACTGGAGAGCTGGATGTGCACGACTGAGGACTAGAACATGCCTGACATTTTTATCGTAAAGTTTCTTTTTCTGTGTTTTATTTTTTATTTTTTCTGAATCACATCAACAGTTGGCTGGATACAGCGCCTATCCAGACGATCGATGTCCTTTCATTGACCCAGTGTTGGAAGAAAGGACCTGTACCGCCAGTATTGATGCGGCATGGCTGGCAACGATGACATGCACTCCGCCAGGTGCCGAAGGAACAAGACGCAGAGGAGACGGAACTATCGTGATCTGTAGCACAGAAGTCAGTAAGTGAGTAGGCAAAGCACAGCTCCACTGTTCGATGACATTTCAAAAAGACAAACAGCAAAACATTACGTAAGCATTGGCGTTAAATTTAGTCAGACCTGAACATGTTTTGACTTCATATTTATTACTAAGCATTGTCTTACACGTTGTCATTAAAGTAAATCGGAAATATATTAAAAAATGAAAATCAGGACACAGTAAATTTTGAACATTAAAAAAACGCAATGGACAAACCAGCATTCACCGTCAAACAGTAACATAGCTAACATTTCTCTACATACACAGTTAGTAATCCAAAGTAGTAAGCAACAAGCAAACAGCGGCCGGTCTAAGCCACACCGAAGCTTAAACTAGCCAACTTCCACTACCTTAATTAAATGGGTGCCACTTACGGCTACGTCAGTAGGCCTTGTAACAAACTATTTCTGCTGTTACAGACACTAGTGATAACTTAAACTAGGCTTCAGTTCAAGGTGGGGACACAGCTCCTTTAAAAGTAAACAGGTACTAGCAATATCTTAAAATCAAATGCACTATAATAGTTGTTCCGGCGTAACGAAAAGCGCCGGCACGAAGATGGAGAACGCAAGAGCGGATAAGGCGTGAGACGACGTCAGCCAATAGTACGCTGACTAGAAACGCATCACGACAGCAGCGGCCTCTATACGAAGAGAATATAAGCGCCGCTCCTGCCAGCCTCGAGGACAGTAAAGGGAGAGTAGAAGACGGACACTAGCAAAGAGGCCTAAATGAGTATTGATATTAACAGTGACATATGAGCGAGTGTGAACGCTTACACGGACATGGTACGAGGGTGAGTCAAATGAAAACCTTAAATTTGTAATAACAAATAGAAATTTCGCGCCGTTATCCTCTAAGTTGGTAAGCGTGCTCCAAACAGCGTGCAGAATGGCCTGTGGGTGGCAGCATAGTGCAGATGCACACATACCGTCGCAGTATCAGTATAAAGATGGCCGCTCCACTTGCGACTTGCACCAGGGAAGAACAGCGTTCTGTTGATCGGTTTTTGCGTAGTGAAGGTGTGAAACCTATTGAAATTCGTCGACGAATGAAGGTTCAGTACGTGGATGCATGTTTGTCACAGCAGAAAGTCTACGAATGGAGTAGGAAGTTCGCAAATGGTGTGACTTCAGTGGGAGATGCTCCTCGTCCAGGTCAGGCACAACGAGTTGTGACTCCACAGAACATTGCAGCAGTTGAAGCCATAGTGAAGGAAACCCGCCGAGTGATACTGAATGACATTGCAGCATGTTTACAGATTAGTAATGGGTCAGCACACCACGTTGTGCATGATGTGCTCCAGTTTCACAAAGTGTCTGTAAGATGGGTGCCACTGCAGCTGACTCCTGAAATGACAGAACGACGTGTTAATGCTTGTGAAGAACTTCTTCGGGGCTTTGAGCGAGAAGGTGACGGCTTCCTTGCAAGAGTCATTACTGGGGGTGAAACCTGGGTTCACTTCCAGCAACCGGAAACGAAGAGAGCGAGCAAGGAATGGCGCCATTCCTCATCACCAAAACCAAACAAGTTTCGAACAAAACCATCAGCAGGGAAGGTTATGCTGACTCTCTTTTGGGACGAAAAAGGCGTCATTTTGGAGCATTACATGCCTAGAGGGACCACTGTCACCCGTGCATCGTACACAGATCTCCTAAAAAATCATCTGCGGCCTGCAATCAAATCAAAGCGACGTGGACTGCTGTCAGCAGTTGTTCTTTTGCAACATGACAATGCAAGGCCCCACACTGCCCCTGCAACAGTTGCAACAATCACAGACCTGCGTTTTGAGTGTCTTCCTCATCCACCATACTCACCACACCTTGCCCCAAGTGATTTCCATATGTTTAGACCACTCAAAGACGCAATGGGAGGAAATAAGTTCCGTTATGATGAAGAGGTACGCCACGCGGTGCATGAGTGGTTGCGCGGACTACCAAAAGAATTTTTTCTAAAGGAATTTAAATAAATAATTTTTAAAAATATTTAAGGGTTTCATTTGACTCACCCTCGTATATAGTTTGCATGTCGCCCATCGCTTGCGACAACTCGTTGTAAATTCAAAGTTAAGTATTGTCAATCTTCTTTATTGTAGCAAAAACTATTAACGTGATTTGCTTGAATTGTTGCTTGGATACCCGAGAAAGCAGCATCATTTTAGGCACCTTATAAGATACGAGTGGCCAGCAAACCACAACAGTAAAGTGCACCTTAGGTTAATCGGGCACCATTAAGTGAGCATAATTCCTGACATAGAACATCAGAGAAAATGTACGGGGTGCCACTGAGAGACAATAATGAGACGACAACAAACACACATCTGTTGTTCCTTAGTACAACACGATGTCAACTAAGTAACTATGGACACGTATATGAACTAAATGGACAAGCATAAAACATGTTCAGACGAGACACACAGCCGTCGCAGTTTTAAAAGCACTCGAAATGCTCAACAGAAATCCTGAGACCACACGTCAATCATCTACAAGTCATCCCCAAATTACAACGGGAAAACACGAAACCAGTACAGGGAACAACATCATTGCAAACTAAAATAAACTAGATAACTATAACACTGTGTCAGACACAGCTTTCACAACATGTCCTCAGATCCTGCTACTAACAAGGGGAAGCCACGACGTTTGGAACGCGGATTTACTGTAAACTTCGTACGCTCGTAGTACTCCATTAGGACAACAAAATGTGTAAGTAGTAGCGCGTACTTCTCAAGAGTTATTGAGAAAATCGCAAGATTATTTCGGTCGTCAAATATATACCTGTGCGTGGCCATTTTTACCATGAAGCGGCGGCAGCCGTTATGACCAATAAATTGAAAAAAAAAGGTGGGTAGCATTCAAGCCCCGTATTCGTTGGGTCGCTGGATCGAGTCCCATTCGTCAGTTTTTTTATTTTCAACACGGTCATTTTCTTTACTATTTATATTACAACTGATATAATGGGAAAAAATACGTGTAATCGGATGAATGGTTCAAATCGCTCTGAGCACTATGGGACTTAACACCTGAGGTCATCAGTCCCCTAGAACTTAGAACTACTTAAACCTAACTAACCTAAGGACATCACACACATCCATGCCCGAGGCAGGATTCGAACCTGCGACCGTAGCAGTCGCGCGGTTCCAGACTGAAGCACCTAGAACCGCTCGGCCACGGCGGCCGGCTAATCGGATGAACTTTTATTAAATTTACAATGTTATTTGGCAGTTTACAAATTTTTATTATCACAAATAATATTATTTACTATCGACTAGTAAATGACCAAACGCATAAAGTGATACTGAAAATGTATGTTTGTCGGTGTCTTCAAAATTGTTCGTATTTAATCGAAGCGCCCCGTGTGAAAGCAGGCGGCAATTTTCAAATGCGCCCAAGGCGGGAAGCGCGGCACACACGCTTTTTTCACGACACAGAGATTCAAAATATTAAATTAAATAGGTAAATAAAAGGAAACTTAGTCCGTCCACCATTCGTTGCTTTTCTCGAATGTGGTAAGTGGTTAAATACTACAAAAAATCACCAGTATTGGTTAATTGACTCTAACGTTTTGAAAATCTGCTCAAAAATCATGTTCTAATCGAGGGTAATGCCGGGGCATTACGAAAAGACAATGCTAAATGGTAGAAACTGAGGTTGAAGAACTGTTTTCCGTGTTAATTTCTCCGTTTTCATGGGTTGCAAGCAGATAAAGGCATATTATATAGACACAGACAGCAGGTCGGCCACTTTCTATTTTTATAGTATACTCTGAAAGAATTGTTAAGATTTTTATTTATTATTGTTATCATAATATCCTTCCTCTTTTATTATTTCGTAGAAATGTCACTCAAATCTTTAACTTTTGAAGCAAATGAAGCATTGTAGATTACTGCTACGTCACTTCATAAAACTATTTCCAGACCACGGTTGGTGCCATTCTGCAAAACAACGCCAACGACAGCGAGAAAGTACCGCACAGACCAGGTGGGGGCAAGTCTTGCACGGTGTACTTACACGCACACTTTAGGCCACGACACATGCCAACAGGAACATTATTCTTTCTGAAGTACTGTACCAATTCTAATGCGATGAGTTTTTGGTCCTTTCTGTCGGTATTGTTATTAAAATAGTACTAATCGCTTTTCCCATTATCTATAATAACGCAATATTGCACAAAGAAAATTTTATAAATAAAAATTACTCCTTCTTTAAACAAATTTAATTGAAAACTTTTATCAGATTATTAGTAAAAAATAAAAAACACCTGTTATATAAGAGAGTAAACAAATGGTTCAAATGGCTCTAAGCACTATGGGACTTAACATCTGAGGTCATCAGTCATCTAGACTTAGAACTAATTAAACCTAACTAACCTAAGGACATCACACACATCAATGCCAGTGGCAGGAGTCGAACCTGTGACCGTAGCGGCAACGCGGTTCCACACTGAAGCGCCTAGAACCACTCGACCACAGATGCCGGCCTACAACACTTCGGCCAGGTCGTTGAGCTTAGCGAGTCGGCGCAACCAAGCGTGTTTGACAATAGAAGTTTGTTTTCAAGTTTGACAGTATTTCCCAGAACCCAGAAGTGTGAGGTGGCAAGCGCCTTGCAGAACCATTAGAAACGAAGAGGCCCAAGTCTTCACTTGGGGCATCCCGGGCAGTTTGTTGAAAATTTAGAACGAGATTCCTTGCGGGATAACAGCAATAATTTACTTGAGGGGAAGAGCTACACATTGTGATCAAAATTATCCGGACGCCCCCAAAAACATACGTTTTGGATAATAGGTATATTGTGCTGCCACCTACTGCGAGGTACTCCACACAAGCAACCTCAGTGGTCATTTGACATCGTCAGAGAACAGAATGGGGCGCTCCGCGGAACTCACGGACTTCGAACGTGATCAGGTGATTGGGTGTCACTTATGTCATACGTCTGTACGCGATATTTCCATACTCCTAAGCATCCCTAGGTCCACTGTTTCCGATGTGATAGTGAGGTGGAAACGTAAGGGACACGTACAGCACAAAAGCGTACAGGCCTTCCTCGTCTGTTGACTAACAGAAACCGCCGACAATTGAAGAGGATTGTAATGTGTAATAGGCAGACGTCGATCCATACCATCATACAGGAATTCCAAACTGCATCACCATCCACTGCAAGTACTATGTCAGTCAGGGGGGAGGTGAGAAAAGTTGGATTTCATGGTCGCGCGGCTGCTCATAAGCCATACATCACGCCGGTAAATGACAAACGACGCCTCGCTTGGTGTAAGGAGCGTAGACATTGGACGACTGAACAGTGAAAAAACGTTGTGTGGAGTGACGAATCACGGCACACAATGTGGCGATCCGATGGAGGGTATGGTATGGCGAATGTCCGGTGAATGTTATCTGCCAGCGTATGTAGTGCCAGGAGTGAAATCCGGAGGCGGTGGTGTTATGGTGTGGTCGTGTTTTTCATGGAGGGGGCTTGCACCCCTTATTGTTTTGGTGGCACTATCACAGCGCTGGCCTGCACTGTTGTTTTAAGCAACTTCTTGCTTCCCAATGTTGAAGAGAAATTTGGGGATGGCAATCCCATCTTCAACACGATCGAGCACCTATTCATAATGTGGAATGTTTACACGACAATAATATCACTGTCATGGACTGGCCTGCACAGAGTCCTGACCTGAATCCTATAGAACACCTCTGGGATGTTTTTAAACGCCGACTTTGTGCCAGGCCTCACCGTCCGACATCGATACCTCTCCACAGCCCAGCACTCCGTGAAGAAAAGGCTGCCATTCTCCAAGAAAGCTTCCAGCACCTGATTGAACGTATGCCTGCGAGAGTGGAAGCTGTCATAAAAGGTAAGGGTGGAACGACACTATATTAAATTCTAGCATTACCGATGGAGGACGCCACGAACTTGTAAGTCATTTTCATCCAGGTGTCCGGATACCTTTGATCACATAGTATAAGCACTAACTTCCAAGTAGTCTAAAACATGGAGCCAATGGACTGGTTGCAGAGATAATTTGCTCAGAACTGAATCAAGTGGATATTTTCATACGTTAACATTGCAAACTCGTAAATTGTTACTTACGACCACGCCATTCGGGAGAGTCTTGTAAAATCGTTCGATTGGCGCATTAAAAGGGGCACAGTCACGGGAGCGATAGTCAGTCTGGAGATCGGACAGAATTCATTTCTTCTCAAGCAGGCAACGAGAAGACTTCTTCCCCAGACACCGAACAGAACACACTCCTCCTCTGGACGCCGAAATGAACACTTCGCCTAGAGCCGACGGAGGGTAGTTACCTGTCCGCCAGCAAATCTTAGCAGTAGTTCGTGCCTTTTGTCCGACTGCGTGCAGAGGTTGGTAAGACGACGTGAGCTTCGGCAAATGGATGAGGAGATTCAGAAGTTATTGGTAGACGCGACATTAGAGCTGAGCAGTAGTTTCGGACATTGTCATTTTATGGAGAGCTTGGGGGCACATTCATTTTATGTCACGATGTGGTATGTGTGTTTTGGCCAGTCATCCTTTGGGTTTAATAACGTAATCACTGGGCAGGTACCGCGAGTTTGTGTTTGTACGGATGTTTTCTGATACGATAACCCAATGCATCCCACTTCTATTCTAGTTTTTGCCTATACTGTAGTATCATTCATGTTCAACAATCATTTAACCTGTGTACTTGTTATTTTTCATCCTCATTAAAAGCGTGTAATTAAACCCATGTTAATGTTTTCTAAGTGCAATTTGTAATAAACTAATTTTATTTGGAATCCTGTTTCATTTGGTAATTAGATAACAGTAATTAAATGTATCACTAGACTCAACACAGGTCACATGTTTCAGTACTGCCACCCTCTTAAACACGTTTTTGATCCGTTTGGTGAGTTAAATTAATTCATAGGAGCCTATGGAAGTTTAAACTTATCACAGCCCATAGACCACTAGATGTAGGTGAACAACATCAGTTCGATAAACTTTTTTTATCATGCTTCGGGGCAAAGGCTGTTTGGTTGGTCAAGACAAATCAAACACTCTGTCTATTAAAACCAACTCGATTGGTAGATTAGGGGAATTATAAAGCCGAAGTTTCTTGATTTCCTTCAGGCAAACCCGCAAGTTGTACTCTCGGCCACATTGCCGAGAAACGTATTCGTATAATATGTCTTCGCAGCAAGTTCTGTTTCTGTAACAAACACCTTTGCCTCACAAATTGTCGGACAGACTTGGCTAGGATATTACTGGTTGGTACCTACTATATCTGCATCTTTATCTCGTAAATTACGAGGGGCCTTCAGCAAGTAATGCACCACGTTTTTTTTTTCCGGGAACTGGTTAGCTTTATTCAAGATTCCAATACATCATATTATTCCCCACTCTTTTGACTACAAAATTCTGTTTTTCAACTTAATCTCCGTTCAAAGCGACGGCCTTACGTCACCTTACTGGGAGGGCCTCTATGCCCGCATTACACCACTCCACTGGTCGACATCGGAGCCAACTTCTTCCTGCATCAGTAACCTCCCCATGATCCAGCTACTGCTTCCCGTGGAGTTCATCTTCCTTTAGACCGAACAGATGGAAGTCAGAAGGTGCGAGATCCGGGCTGAAGGGTGCATAAGGCAGACCAGTCCAATGAATTTTCGTGAGCTCCTCTAGGGTGCGCAAACTTATGTGGGGCCTCGCGTTGTCATGGAGAAGGAGAAGTTTGTTCGCATTTTTGTGGCGATGAACATTTTGAAGTCGTTTCTTGAATTTCCTGAGGATAGCGCAATGGACTTCAGAGTTGGTCGTTGCACCATGAGGGAGCAGACAAACAGACCTTCCGTTTCAGCGTCTCGGGAGACTGTTGCCATTACTTTATCGGATGAGGATGCGGCTTTGAAGGTTTCCTTCGGAGGAGAGATGGTGCGGCGCCACTTCCGTGGATTGTCCTTTTGTTTCCGGTTCGAAATGATGACCCCATGTTTCATCGTCTGTGGCGATGTTAGAGAAAATATTGTCACGATCAGCCTCGTAACGTGCAAGCGATTCATCACAGACAATCCTTCGTTGTTCTTTATGGTCTTCTGTTAGGCGGCGAGGATCCTAGCGGACAGACACCTTTCAGCACGCCGTTTGATGGACGAGTGTGTCAGCACTACCAACAGAAATCCAGTAGTGCAGCGAGGTGCTTGATTGTGATCCGTCGATCACTTCGAATGAGAGTGTCCGCACGTTCCAACATTGCAGGAGTCACAGCTGTGTGCGGCCGGCCGACATGCGGGTGGTGGGACAGGTTTGCTTGCGCAACCTTGTTGCAATGATGGCAAACGCCTCGCCCAACCACCACCGTGCTTTTGTTCTCTGATAGGTCTCCGTAGACATTCTGAAAGCGCCTTTGAATATCTGCGATGCTCTTGTTTACCGCCAAAAGAAACTCAATGGTAGCTCTCTGCTAGACGCCATTTTGAAGGCGACGTATAGCGCCGCGACGTATCGGAACTTCATGAAACTATATGGACTGGAGTATTCCACGATGTTTCACAACAAATTCCGCATTTTTTTTCCACTGAAACTGGTCGGGTAAAAATGTATTGCGTTATTATTGAACGGCCCTCGTACTTTGCTGTGTGTGGCGGAGGATACTTCGTGTGCCACCATCATCAGTCCCTTGTCTTGTGTTAATTGGAGACCTGTACTCGAAAACGACGACTTTCGTTAAGCCTCTGTATGACCTCTAATCCCTATCGTAATGATCATTTCGCGATATGTACGAGTAAGGGTTGCTTGAATTTTCTCGGAGCGCTCGTTCTTGGAATTTTTACAGTGAACTGGGCCCTGATCACAGCGTCTCATGTGTAGCATTATCACTAGAGTCTGATGATTACCTCCCTCAAGCTCACCATCTAGTATCAGCTCCGGACCGACGAACAATAAATATCGACCGAACGAGTGCTCCGTAAGTCACATACTTTGCAGATGATTACGTTTCCTTAGCATTCTTCCAGTCAATCTCAACCTGGCATTTGTTTTCGCTACCTCTAGTTTTGATGTGGTCGTTACACTTTAGGTCATTCCGGAGGGATACTCATAGTGATCTATCACGAATAATATAATAAAACAGTAAAGGGCCTTCCGCCTATTTATGTTCCTACTTACGTCTAGTGTCAATTGCCAAACACTGCACCAAACATCGATTCTCTGCAAGTCGTCCTGCATTTCGCTGTGATTTTCTGTCATCGTTACTCTCATGTACACAAACAGCACCATCCATGAACAGCTTTTTGCGCTTTCTACAATATCTATTAAAGCATTTACGCACATGCTAAAGACACCCATTCGGTACACCACATGTTAACCATTACATCCGATGACGTCACTCGGTTAAGAATGACGCCTTGGATTCTATACTCAGGGAAGACTTCAGGTGGCTTAAAAACTTGTTCCAGTATTCTTTAAGCTGGTATTTTGCTCAGTAGATGACGGAAAAAACTATACCGAATGACTTCCAACCGTCAAAGAATATCACCTGCTGAGTCAAGAAAACATGGACTCGCATTCGGAAGGACAACGGTTCAAATCCGCCTCCGTGATTTCCCAAAATCGCTACAGGAAAATCCGGGATAGTTCCTTTGAAAGGGCGCGGCCGATTTCCTTCCCTATCCCCGTAACAAAAACAGTCCGAGTTTGTGCTCCGTCTCTAATGACCTCGTTGTCGACGGTACGTTATACACTTATCTTCCATCTACTTTCTACTTTCCTAGGGAAACTCAGGCAAATTCATTTGCAGCAATAGTAAGTGAGCTATCATATGCCTTTCAGTTCCATGTCTTCGCCTTCTCACAATCTATGTACGGGCACCAAGGATTATCCGCTATAGGAGCCAGCAAATGTAAGTTCCTTTTTATTCCCTGATGTCGTAACAGTTGTCCTGTCATCCTGTCCCTTCTTGTTGTCAGTATTTTCCGTATACTCTTTTCCTCACCGATTCTCCGAAAAACGTCGTTACTCCTTACCAGTTCACCTAATTTTCAACATTCGTCTGTAGCACCACATTTCGAATGCTTCGATTCTCTTCTGTTCCGGTTTTCCCACAGTCCATGTTTGACTACCATACAATGCAGCGCTCCAAACCTACATGCTTTAAAATTTCTTCGTCAAATTAAGGCCTATATTTGATACTAGTAGACTTCCCTTCGCAAGGAATGTTCTTTTTGCCAGTGCTAGTCCGCTCTTTATGTCCTCCTTGCTCCGTCCGTCATTGGTTATTTTACTACCTAGGTAGCAGAATTCCTTTACTTCATCAACTTTACGATCTCCATTTCTGATGTTAAGTTTTTTGCTGTTCTTTTTTCTGCTACTTATCGTTACTTTTGTCTTTCTTCGATTTATTCTCAGCCCACATACTGTACATATTAGACTGTGCGACACATTCAGCAGACGCTGTAATTCTTCTTCACTTTCACTCAGGATAGCAATGTCATCAGCGAATCTTATCATTGACATCCTTCCACCTGGAAATTTCATCCCACTCTTGAACCTTGGTTTTATTTCCGACATTGCGCCTACGATGTATAGACTGAACAGTCGGTGCAGAAGGCTATTCCCTGTCTTACAGGTTTTCTAATACGAGCGCTTCATACTTCATCTACCACTCTATTGTTCCCTGCTGCTTCTTTTACGTATTTATTTCTCTCATATTTCGCTCAGAATTTCACACATAGGAGGAATAAAAAGTATATCATCACGATTACAATTTCGACCATATAGTCGTTTTCAGGTGAAAGATTTCGTGTCTTCGTTTTCATCTACATCCACATCTACATGGATACTCTGCGAATCACATTTAAGTGCCTGGCAGAGGGTTCATCGAACCATCTTCACAATTCTCTATTATTCCTATCTCGTAGAGCGCTCGGAAAGAACGAACACCTCTATCGTGGTGATCGTTTCTCCCTAGGTAGGTCGGTGTCAACAAAATATTTTCGCATTCGGAGGAGAAAGTTGGTGATTGGAATTTCTTGAGAAGACTCCGTCGCAGCGAAAAACGCCTTTCTTTTAATGATGTCCAGCCAAACCCTGCATTATTTCTGTGACACTCTCTCCCATATTTCGCGATAATACAAAACGTGCTGCCTTTCTTTGAACTTTTTCAATGTACTCCGTCAGTCCTGCTGGTAAGGATCGCACACCGTGGAGCAGTATTCTGAAAGAGGACGGACAAGCGTAGTGTAGGTAGTCTTCTTAGCAGATCTGTTACATTTTCTGACTGTCCTGCCAATAAAACGCAGTCTTTGGTTAACCTTCCTCACAACATTTTCTATGTGTTCCTTCCAATTTAAGTTGTTCGTAATTGGAATACCTAGGTATTTAGTTGAATTTAGCGCCTTTAGATTAGACTGATTTATCATGTAAGCTAAGTTAAACGGATTTCTTTTAGCACTCATGTGGATCACCTCACACTTTTCGTTATATAGGGTCAACTGCCACTTTTCGCACCATTCAGATATCTTTTCTAAATCGTTTTACTTTTTTTTTATCTTATGATGACTTTATTAGTCGATAAACGACAGCGTCATCTGCAAAGAACCTAAGACGGCTGCTCACATTGGTTCACAAATCGTTTGTATAGATAAGGCAAAGCAAAGGGCCTATAACACTAACTTGGGGAACGCCAGAAATCACGTCTGGTTTACTCGATGACTTTCCGTCAATTACTGCGAACTGTGACCTCTCTGACAGTAAATCACATATCCAGTCACATACCTGAGACGATATTTCATAAGCACGCAATTTCACTACAAGCCGCTTGCGTGGTACAGTGTCAAAGCCTTCCGGAAATCCAGAAATACGGAATCGATCTGAAGTCCCTATCAATAGCAATCAACACTTCATGCGAATAAAGAGCTAGTTGTGTTTCACAAGAACGATGTTAAGTGAGTTTTCGTAAAGGAAAGGAAAAAGAAGAAAAAAGAAGTGGCATAAGTAAAATTTCACTCCACTTTCACACTTTCAAGCACAGATCAAGCATTTGAATCCAACAACGAGGGTAAAAATTGTGGTGTCAAAATCTGGAGGCAATCATGCACTTTTCTCTGTTGTTCACAATAATACAATTTATTTCATTAAAAATAACTGTAAAATTTGGAATAGCGTTCATTCTCTCGCCAAATATTCGAGAGGTGCGACTCGAACACATGCACATGGGACTTCGGTACGATCTGCAAGCAAGCGCCGCCACCCCAACTTTAAATGCAACGATTCGAAGTCGTGGTGACTGAGACCCTTTCACTAGAGTTACTTTTTTGTGGAGCCGGCTACTATGCGATAGCTGGCCAAAACCAGTAGATGGTTTGTGCTTTTCTTGCAAGATAACAGAGTCAGACAATGTGTAAACCAAGTGTCATGGCCGGCTCTTCGAAGGGGGAGGGCAGATCGTGCCACAGTCCAGAGTGGCAGTTTTTTTTGGGGGGAGGGGGAAGCATAAATTTTAATAGGGTTCCAAAAGGACGGATTAAACAAAATAACGAAAGTTTTATATAAATGAAGAAGTGTGAGAAAAAGTCGGAAACGCAAAAAATTCATAAAATCTACTGTCTTGCGGGAAATTGTCTACGGTACTGTGAAACAGAGGAAGTGCTGGGATTTGTCACTTTGGTTACGATTTTCAAAGTAGCAAAGATTGCTACTGGCAGTGTTGGGCAACTCTATTTTTACCATACACCTACAATCTCTTGCAGTGTATCTACATCAGCTTCAAAGCCCCTACAGAAGTGAAAAACCTTATGATAAAGAGATCAAGATGAATATCAGCATATGATGGACTAACAGTTCCTTAAATACCTATACGGCTATCGCTGACAGAAAGACAGAAAAGAGTAAGTAAACTATGCACGGCTCGTTACGTGTCACAGTCTTTTGAGTTCAGATGTTCGATTAAGGGTCAGTAACACATGAAAAGCATATGAGGTCCTCCCCCACACTCCCTCTCCCTTGTGTGTGCCATTAATACCATTCACAAAGCTTTTCTTCTCATGAGCGTCCACTAAATTAACTTTTTTCTGCTTTTTCTGTAACTTCTTTAAGTTTTTCCTCATTGCCTTTTTCTCTGAAGCCATAATCAATACCTATAATAATGTGAGATAATGAGGAGAAAACTTGTCAAAAACTTTTTTGCGCCTGAAGCAACTACAATGCAGTCCACGAACTGTTTATCCAGTTTCGTCGTATTCCATACTGTTTGCTTTCCAGTAACCTTATTTAGCATATAACTCCTGCTTTTCGCTGCAGTAAAGGAAAGTGCCTTCGAAACCGCTTGTTTTGAGTCATAAATCATGGCCGTGGCGTGTCGGAAAGCACGCATTCTCGTTATTCGGCCATAGCCATTTTTCCCTTCCGTACTATAGTCGCACTAAACAGACACTGGTGATTTACGCACTCCTTTTCAACAAATGAAACATTTTTATGTAAGGCACTCGCTGTCCTATGAGCTCCCACTTCGTGTAGCAAAAGAGACAACGGTACTGTCGAGGGCGTAGTACTCAACTGTGCTCCGAACGCTTTACCGAGCGAGGTGGCGCAGTGGCTAGCACACTGGACTCGTATTCGGGAGGACGACGGTTCAATCCCGCGTCCGGCCATCCTGATTTAGGTTTTCCGTGATTTCCCTAAATCACTCCAGGCAAATGCCGGGATGGTTCCTTTGAAAGGGCACGGCCGACTTCCTTCTCCGTCCTTCCCTAATCCGATGAGACCGATGACCTCGCTGTTTGGTCTCTTCCCCCAAACCAACCAACCAATCAACCGAACGCTTTGCTGCTCAGGGAATGGGAAAAAGTCAACAGATTTTAGTGATACCGGGTGATTCAAAAGCAACTGTATACAATTTGAGAGTGTAATGTATGTTATCAGAATAACAGAAAAGTGTTAAAGTTTTGTCTGAAACTGATTTATTTACGACCTATGGTCCATAATGTCATTTGTGGTGTAAGTAGGCTGTTTAGGTTTTTGTGTTAGTAACGCTACGTAGCGCTCTGTATCAAAATCACTGACTGTGCTCTGTGCAGTCTGTGGCTGTTTGGACTCATTGTTGGAATATTTGCTTGTGTAGTGTTGGGCAGTTGGATGTGAACAGGGCGTAGCGTTGGGCAGTTGGAGGTGAGCCGCCAGCAGTGGTGGATGTGCAGAGAGAGATGCCAGAGTTTTGAGAGGTTGCTATAAGCGGACGGTACGTGTGTCCACCAGAAAAATGAAATTTGTGAAGGTGGATGTCTTTGAACATTATTAAGGTAAATACAGTGTTTGTTTTCTATAAAAATCCTTCATTTGCTAACTATGCCCATCCGTAGTTAGTGCCTTCAGTAGCTAGAATTTTTATTTAGCTGGCAGTATTGGCGCTCGCTGTACTGCAGTAGTTTGAGTAAAGAAGATTTTTGTGAGGTATGTGATTCATGAAAAGTATAGGTTATTGTTAGTCAGGGCCATTCTATTGTAGGGATTATTGAAAGTCAGATTGCGTTACGCTAAAAAATATTGTATGTCAGTTTAGTGATGATCAGAACAAGTAAAGAGAAAACTGTTCGAGAACGTTGAGTTTTGCTCAGCTGTATGAGAATCAAATAACGTAGAAGTTCACCAGCACAGTCATTCATAATTTTTCGAATGGGACGTTACAGTGGAAGGCATTACATTATGAGGCAGCACAGGCTTTTGACGTGTCATATTCTCCTGCATATCGTCTGATTTTGCTTTGTACACCCCTCTCACTGCTCGGTTGATTTGAGCCTTAAATGCCTTTGTTTAATCGACTTCGGTGTGGTCGATTGTACTGTGTGGCGCTGTTGTAATGTAGCGCTACCACATTTACTATGTACAAAGGGCGTTCAAAAAGTTATGCACAGTCATCTCTAATTTTTTTTATTTTTTGCGGGAGGAGAATGAAATTTTTTGTGAACATACTTGGAACATTTAGCTATACATTGAGCCTACTCAATGTAGCCTCCATCAGCTGTGACGCATCTGGCCCAATGTTCTGTGAATATAGTTTGGTAAAATTCTGGGGACTGACTTTTGCACCATCGCTTGACACAGCATAGGAAATAAGGTCTTTCTCACTATCAAATGTTTTACCGCGCAGGTGGGTCTTCAGACTACAAAAGAGGTAAAAATCAGACGGAGCCAAGTCCGGAATGTAGGAAGATGAGGAACAATTTTCCAACACATTTTCCTGATTTTCTCCTGTGTCATAAGGTATGTATGGGTTTTGGTATTGTCACGGTGTAGTCTGATGAGCTGACCGTGAAGCTGTGGTCTGTTGATGTTGATTGCACGTCGCAGCTTGTCCAATGACAAGCACTAACGGTCCCGGTTAATTGTGGAGCCAGGTTCCAAAAAGTCAATGAAAAAGACACCACACTGGTCCCAGAAGAAGGATACCGTCACCTTTCGGTCTACTGTTCGCGAAAGTCTTGGTTTCTTCTTCCGAGGGGAACCCGGATGACGCCACTCCATGGATTGGGTTTTGCTCTCAGGTTCGGACAAAAACAACCAAGTTTCTTCCTGGCTAATGACGCCGTCAAAACACTGTTTCCACTCTTCAGTAAAGGTCTTCATGAGATCTTTGCACACATTCTTCCTCATTGTTTTCATTTCTCATGTCAGTAATCCAGGCACCCAACGTGCACAGATTTTTCTGTACCCTAGTGACTGTACTAGTAATACCACACCACCCAGTGAAAAAAAAGTGACATTTCAGCAAGCTGTCGTGTGGTCACAAATCTGTCATTTCGGTTGATTTGATCAATGGTCTCCTTATTCACATCACTCACTGCCGTCGATGGTCTACCGCATCGTGGATTGACCAGTAGAGAGAAATCACCTCGGCAACCACCGCTGGGGCAGAGTCATAGCCGGGCTTGAAGAGGAACTCCATCACCGACCGTTGTCGCAACCTGGCATCTACTTCACGGTCCATTATGGCTCAACTGTAAATAAAATAAAATATTTTTATATACCAACTTACAGTTAAATGTTCCAAGTATGCTGACAAAAAAATTCATTCTCCTCCTGCAAAAAATAAAATAATTAGAGACGACTGTGGAAAACTTTTTGTACGCCCTTTGTACTTTAATTCTGTCGGTAATTCGTAGATTGTACTCATTGTGTATGATACGATGGAGAACTCAAACTGTGAATACGCGGGTATGCACCTCCATTAAGGCGCAGCAGAAGGCAGCGCATGAGCAGCAAGACGACACCATATGGAAATGTTTCCAAACAGGAGAGTTAGAAACCATCAGACTTCCGGATCTGTGGACAGGCATTTAAAGAAACACGGCATTCGTGATGTGCCACGGTTAGGTCAGCTTCAACTGGTTGGAGTGGGTATGGAGAAAATCCTGGAAATGGCAGATGAAGATACGACCGTAAGTACCTGCCACATACTGTAAGTGCCGCTGTAGGCGTCCCTAATCAACTGTATAGCGCCTTCTTCGATTACCTGTCAGAGAGGTCACGGCTCGCAGTAACCGACGGAAAGTCATCGATTAAAATAGAAGTGATTTCTTGGCGTTCCCCAAGGTAGCGTCATAGGCCCTCTGCTGTTTCTTATCTATGTAAACTATTTAGGAGACAAACTGAGCAGCCTTCTTTGGTTGTCTGCAGTTGATGCTGTCATTTATGGTCTGGTAAAAGTTCTCAGAAGATCAAAACAAACTGCAAAACGACTTAGAAAAGACATCTATATGGTGCAAAAATTGGCAATTGACTCTAAATATTGAAAAATGTGAGGTCATCCACATTAGAGCTAAAATGAATCAGTTGAACTTCGGTTACACGATAAATCAGTCAAATCTAAAGGCCGTAAATTCAACTAAATACCACGAAATTATAACTACCAACAACTTAAATTGGAAAGAAGACATAGAAAGTGTTGTGGGGAAGGCGAACCAAATACTGCGTTTTACTTGCAGAACACATAGAAGATGCAACAGATCTACTAAAGAGCTTACCTACACTATTCGCTTGTCCGTATTCTTTAGGAGTACTGGCTGCGCGGAGTGCGATATACTACTACATACAATTAACGGTGCACATCGAGAATGTTGAAAGAAGAGGAGCACGTTTTGTATTATCGAGAAATACGGGAGAGTGTCACGGACATGATACAGAATTTGGAGTGGACATTATTAACACAAAGGCGTTTTTCGTTGCGGCGTGATCTTCTTACAAAATTTCAAAATGGTTCAAATGGCTTTAAGCACTATGGGACTTAACATCTGAGGTCATCAGTCCCCTAGACTTAGAACTACGTAAACCTAACTAACCTAAGGACATCACACACATCCTTGCCCGAGGCAGAATTCGAACCTGCGACCGTAGCAGCAGCGTGGTTCCGGACTGAAGCGCCTAGAACCGCTCAACCACAGCGGCCGGCCTTACAAAATTTGTCTCCAGATTTTTCTTCTGAATGTGAAAAAATTTTGTTGACGCCGACCTACATAGGAAGAAACGATAATTGTAATAAAATAAGGGAAATCAGAGCTCGCATGGAAACATATAGGTGTTCGTTTCTTTCTGCGCGCTGTTTTAGTGTGTAGTAATAGGGAATTATTGTGAAGGTGGCTCTATGAGCGCTCTGCCAGGCACGAAAGTGTGATTTACAGAGTATCCTTGTAGATGTAGATGTAGACAGCAATTCCACCCTTTTACCTGCAGAAGGCCACGCTTAGACTACCGTAGACAGTACAATTTCTGTCTATAAGGTACATTACATACGTAGAATTGTGGACAGTTGGGAATGTGAGTCTCACGGGAAGCGTGCAAGGGATAAGTCCCTGCAGTCGCGCTATTCATCTGTGTCCTCGGTGGCTCAGATGGATAAAGCGTCTGCCATGTAAGCAGGAGATCCCGGGTTCGAGTCCCGGTCGGGGCACACATTTTCAGCTGTCCACATCGAGGTATATCAACAACACCTGTCGGCAGCTGAGGGTTTCAGTTAGTCATCATTTATCTCTGTAAGGGATTACTCGAGCGCCATGATTAGGGCGCATTGTTCGGTTCAAATGGTTCAAATGGCTCTGAGCACTATGGGACTTAACATCTGTGGTCATCAGTCCCCTAGAACTTAGAACTACTTAAACCTAACTAACCTAAGGACATCACACACATCCATGCCCGAGGCAGGATTCGAACCTGCGACCGTAGCAGTCGCGCGGTTCCGGACTGCGCGCCTAGAACCGCTAGACCACCGCGGCCGGCGCATTGTTCGGTCATCGGGCTCCGTTGGCGGATGAAAGCTTCTTTACCCATGCGGTTATCGTGCGTGCTAATAACATGTACATGTGGGCGTATGAGAATCATCGCGCAACTACAGTAAGAGGATAAAAAATGGTTCAAATGGCTCTGAGCACTATGGGACTTAACATCTGTGGTCATCAGTCCCCTAGAACTTAGAACTACTTAAACCTAACTAACCTAAGGACATCACACACATCCATGCCCGAGGCAGGATTCGAACCTGCGACCGTAGCAGTCGCGCGGTTCCGCACTGAGCGCCTAGAACCGCTAGACCACCGCGGCCGGCAGTAAGAGGATATTAACACTGTTTTGTAGCGAACATTTCTTGTGGCATAGTGGACAATCAGTTACTTGGATTTCATGTTATTCCACAATGTCTGACTGGCAGAATGTATCGACAGTATTTGGAACGTGAACTGGGTGGTCTGCTTCATGATGGTCCATTCGCTACACGAGCCAACTTAAGGTCTATGCGTGACGGTGTCCCTGGACACTTCAGTCGGCAGGCAACAGGGTATCTCGATGTTGCTTAACCCGGTAAGTGGATAGGTCACGCAGAATCAGTTGTTTGGCCCGCCAGATTTTCGGATCTTAACCCCTTGGATTTTTACCTTTGGGCTGTCTCGAGGACCTCCTGTATGGTATTGCAAATGAGACTGCAGCACATGCACAGCAGCGAACTGAAAATGGCTGTGCACAATTATATGAACAGCACCTACAACAGTCAGAGAGCGGTAAGATGTCGAGTATGTCGCTGTCTTCGTCTACATGTACATCGTTTTGAACATGTTCCTGGATACGTATAGTACGGAGTTGTGCTGGATTTCTGGTCCCTTAGCATCGTTGCTTTCTGACAAGAAGTAATTTTGGGTTGTTTGTGATAAGCTTTTGAGCTTATCTCGGAAAAAAAGCACTAAGGGTGTACAGTTACTTTTGAATCACCTTGTCTACTCTGCAAGTGACATAACTTAATTCTGTATAATTAATTTTGGAGCTATAGCTCCAAATATGTTACACTGTAAGCATTTCATTTCTGTTTCACCGACTGGTGATCGTGGCTCTGGTCTTACAGCCGTATTCGCTACTAAAAGGTCTATGAGTAAGCGTGATACGTGAAAATAAAACGTCATGGATGAATGACGTTGTGCAGGAGCTTGACTATGTCAGTATCTCAGAACCGCCCTGACAAGTACTGCTACAAAACTGTTGACGTCATCCTGAGAGCCAACATGCAACCACACGTTCGGTGTTGCAGCCATACGGTAGAGCGCGCAGGCCTCCAGCTGCCGCCAGTAGCCGTATCTCCGCTATTTACTCTGCGGGGATCTCGCCTCGCAGCTCCGCCTAACCAATCAAATTCTCTAAATCAAGAGCTGATCAAAGCCCTGGAGTGCCGCCCGGCGTTGCGGCGCCCGCGTATGGAGTGGGTGGAGGAGGCGGCACGGAGGCCGAGGGGGAATTTTATTACGTCGCCGTGGAAACGGCGGGCCGCGCCCATTGGCTGCGAACCGTTGCCATAGCAACGCCCCTCCGGCCAGCCGGCCGGGCGCGCGCTGCCCCCTTTTGGCGGCGTAATCGCGAGGGGAAGTCCGGGCTGAGGTGGGGTCGGGTTGGACTTGGCAGGGGGGTGGAGAGGGGGGGGACTTTTTATTATTTATTCCGCGCCTCCGCTCGCGTGGCTCCTCCCCAGCCGGGAAGCGGGGGGAGCGAGGGAAGAATCCAGAACGATTTTTCCCGCCTCTGCGCTCGCTGCCAGCAGTGCGGCGAGCGGATAGAGGATGGAAGCGAGGCGACGCGAGGAAGCATGCGGGGAACGGTCGAGACCGATAACAGGGGGAGTAGAGGTGGAACAGGGCGGGGGCGACGTGCGTTATTGACTCGCCCCGCAACCGCGCCGAGCTTCCTCCACCTCCCACCCCCGCCCCCCTTGCAGAAGCCGCGGCGGCGGCGGGGGTTAATCGGCCGGTTTAAATTCTGCGCGGCGAGCTCATTGTCGCTCGAGCCTCGCTCCGGAATCTGGTTTGCCTTCGGGGCGCAAATTAACTCCTAACAGGGCGCGGCCGGAACCTCGCAAAGGCCAAGTGCGGTAATCCGAAGACGCAAATATCGCCGAAATAGAGCTGAGACTACCGGCTCTGTTGGTGCGCCTTTGAGATCTTGCAACAGGTTGGGCGTCTCCAAGAAAGTGGAGAGGGCGATCCTGAAATTTCCCCGAATCGATCTGCTACGACTAAGGATGTGCAACAATGGTTTTTCGACACGTACGTTGAATTCAAGACGTATCTAACTGAATGGAAAGCTTTTCAAACTGTTGTGGCAAGTATTGTCTACATCTACATGGATACTCTGAAAATCTCATTTAAGTGCCTTGCAGAGGGTTCATCAAAGCACCTCCACAATTCTCCATTATTCCAATTTGGTATAGCGCACGGAAAGAATAAACACCTATATCTTACTGCACGAGCTCTGATTTCCCTTACTTTATCTTGGTGATCGTTCCTCCCTATGTCGGTGTAAACAAAATATTTTCGCATTCGGAGGAGAAAGTTGGTGATTGGAATTTCGTGAGAAGAAAACGCCTTTCTTTTAATGATGTGCATCCCAAATCCTGTATCATTTCTATGACACTCTGTCCCATATTTCGCGATAATTCAAAAGTGCTGCCTTTCTTTGAACTTTTTCGATGTACTCCGTCAGTCCTATCTGGCAAGTATCTCACACCGCGCAGCAGTATTCTAGTGGGTGAATAAGACTTACTGATGTTGTAAATAGGGCAATGAAACATACAAGTCCAGGTCTAAAATTTCGAAAATAATGCCCGGAGCAGCGCAGAATTACGAATTAATTACTTCTGTTCCATGGCTTAGAAGGATATGACTTTAAGCAAAGGTTTCTCTGAGACTGATTTCGAAGGAGAAAATTAATCTCTATCTACGAGAAAGTGCTGCTGAATGTTGTAGCAAAGCTGCTGCGTGCTTACAGCTGTTCGGCATGCTAGTGGTAAACATTCACAAAATTTCACTTTCTTTCTCTAACCGGCACGTAATTTGGAATCTGTCTGAAAAGGAAGTTTTAGAGGGAAACGTGTTGTCACTTTATTAGCACACCCTTTGTTCCACATCATCCACGCAAATATCTCTAAGCAAAAACATGATTCTTTTTCCATAGAATTTCGACCGAGAAACTGTGTACGCTATAACAGCAAAGCTCTTCAGTGTCCGGTTACAAAGCAAAGTTTATAAGTAGAATTGAAAGGTTACCGTCTGCTTCGTGGGAATCGTGGCAAAGGGGCGCCAGATGAAAGATTACTGTTTTGTGGGAATCCAACAAACTTTCTTGCAATAAACCTAGCAGAGGGCGCCAGATGAAAGTTAACAGTGTTATTGTGTAGGAGAAAAAACTATGCACGCTCGTATTTCTGCTTTACGCAGCCCTCGTGATTTTTGTGGATTTTCTTGTTTCTACACTGGTCCACAACAAGGCGGAAACCGACACCTGACATCGGCATTGCAACTAGCCCTCAATGGAAGTGGCGCAACGGATAACTGGGGGAGGGGTACACGAGAGCGTTACCTAGAAAACAGAGCGTGTCCTATTTCGCACGTTACTAAGCAGGGTGCTGAAGGACTCACACGCTGATGTGTGGGTCCCTGCGTTCTATATCTTTTTTTTATTTTTAAAACCCTTTTCCTTTTATAAATGAGTACTCTTAAATTTACTTCATTGTGATTTCAGGGTATGTTAAAGATTGATGATCATTCATAACCTATTTATTTTAAACATAATCATTCGACTTTACAGCAATTACAGAAATTTGTCCACTTTACAGAGATTACGTTTTTACAACTTATAGCTTGGCAATCTTGTGTGCTAATCTGCAATCACATTGTTTTACGGGCAAGATGGAACCGCATTTGTCCAATTGTGTACCATCAAATTCTACCATTACTTTACAAAAAACATCCACTATATGAGAGGAGGGTAGCGAACAAACCAGGGACCAGACACATTGACAGCCGGCCTGTGTGGCCGAGCGGTTTTAGGCGCTTCAGTCTGGAACCATGTGATCGCTACGGTCGCAGGTTCGAATCCTGCCTCGGGCATGGATGTGTGTGATATCCTTAGATTAGTTAGGTTTAAGTAGTTCTAAGTTCTAGCGGACTGATGACCTGAGATGTTAAGTCCCATAGTGCTCAGAGCCATTTGAACCATTTGAACACACTGGCAAAGGGGTCTAAGGAGTTTAGCGGAGAGATATCTGTTTTGTCGCTATTTGAAACTCGTGCCCACCGACAACGAACGATCGACCACTTGGAACTACGGTACATCTAACTACAAAGGGAGTGGAGACGACAATTAATTTAACTATGCCGTGAGGCGGCGCACTGCGATGTGACTGTTCGATGTTATAATTTGGCTACTCAGTGATGACCAAGTTCACTATTACCAGCACGGGGCACACCACATGTTCTAAGACCCCCTTCGCACAAAGAAACATTTTTACAGTTCAATTTTTCGACCAAAACAAATCACTCGCGTTTGAATATACTTCTTTGCACTCGATTTACGCGATAGAATTTATGCATTGGAGCTATTGGTGAGTCTTTGTAGCTTACGATACCACATGGATTTGTACAAAGGATGGGAGCCTACTCTGTTTCCACACAAAATTCCCGAAATAAACGAGAAAGCAATCATTACGTATATTCATTTCCCTACATAATCTGAAGCTGGAAATAAAATAGAATTTGTTCAAATATTCAAATACCTTTCTTCTGTGAACACCGAGACAGACGCACTGAGGGTACATCTGCTCACTTACCCGTCTTCTGTAGAACTCTTAGAATATGGCGGGCACCTGGAGGTCTTCGTAGTCCCCGGTGGAAGGGATAGTCGAACCACTTGGGCGTGACCAACCTCTCCACCCCAAATCTCACTGGAACGTCTTTGACTTCGACCTCCCTGTGCTGTATCTCTGATCCCCTAACCAGGAGTAAGGTTGGCACTACTATACTACAGAACTACTTCTGCTGTTTCCCAATTAGTATTTGGCCACGCTTTATGGAAAGGCGGGAGGAGGATTAGGAATGTTCACGTGCATGATTTGCATTAAAGTACAAGTAAAATATGATAGCCGACATATGTAAATGTGTATAATGAAAACTAACACACTCTCCATCCGTCCACATGGGGTTCCGCTGCACCCGCGGCTGCCGCGTCGTGCAATAAATTGGCGGCGGAGCCGCCTCAGTTGGTATTCCCGGTGTGAGCGAGCAACGAAACCTGCTGCTTATGCAGCGGTAACTACTGTACCGTTTCAGAATAATGTAAGCGACACAGAACACGAAAAAGGCAGTAGTGTTTGACTACAAAATTATTGAGTAACAAGTGTTATTAAGGGAGGCATCCGAAATGTAAAGGCTGTTAGGTCATAAGAAAACTACATTCGATAGAAAAAGCTTTAGTTGTCGGTTTTAGTCTCCTAGAAACCTCGGCCACACTTCACTTAACTGCGTGATTGCCGTTCGCTTCATAGCACTTTTCGTAACGTTGCACTATCTTCCTCAACCCCTGTGGACTGAAGTTCTCCAACTGGCAACTGAACCATTTAATAAAGGGGATTTTTGGTCCCAACTTCTACCATTGTCTACCAAGCAACTGTTTCAAATCTGACAGACTCAGTGATGGTCTCTCGATGTCAAATCGGAATCATAGAGCGGATGGTCGAATACTTCCCAACGGAAATGGTGAACCTTATCCATAGCAAGTGCAGTGGTTTACGAGGGAGAACCATCTCGTACGATATTTTCCTGTACCTTTGTTACTGCCTCGTTGCCAGTTTAGTGAGCGCTTTGCACTACACGTCAACTGTAAATGTAGACCCTCGTTCCATTAAATCAACTAAAAGAACACTCATTTCGTCCCAGAAAAAGGTAACCATAATTTTTCCATTTAAGTATAGAGACTGCTTAATTTTTTTCTTTTTTGGCGATTTTGAATGGTGTCACTGCTCTGACATTTTTGACTTTGCTTTCTTGTACGATATACACGGCTTTTCATTCGTAGTAATGAAGGAAAACAAATCATGCACTCTTATATCTTGCCGACAGCGCTCCGAAAATGCAGGTCTGTTTGACATTTTTACCCTTTGTGTTGACAGGTAAAAACATTGCCCAACAAGTAAAAATGGGTAGGATGATAGGAAATGAAACTTCACAGGTTGAGAGGGCATCTGGCTTTATTTCACTGATTACAAATTCGAGTCAAACTTACAAAAGACTTCGCAGTATGAACCCATTTATCAATATGACGTTGCACCCTCTCTGATCTGGATGCATGCACTGATTCTGGGTCTATGGTATCCTCACCTTCGGCATACTGGATCACAACTGTTGTAACTGTTCCTGGATATTGGTACTGTTACGTAGTTGATTTCCGATATAACTGCACATATACTCTATCAGGGACAGATATGGGTTATCTCGCTGACCGCTGGACCGCCCCTAAATGACGCAAACAGTTCGCAGAGATACCTGCAATGTGTGGACGAGCGTTATCCTGTAGAAAAATGGCACCGTGATACTGTCGCACAGGGGATGTCATATAAGGATGCAGGGTGTTCGTAACGTTCTGCTGTGCTGTCACAGTTCCTTCAGTCACTACCAGCCGTGAACTGAAGTCATACTTGCCGGCTCCCAATATCGTGATGACAGTACTAAAACCGCTGTGCCTCTCCAAAACATTGGAAGAATGTCGCCCCTCCCACGTCACGACCATACTCGCCGACCACGGTTATCCAGGACAGAGCAGAACCATATTCGTCGCTGAACACAATGCGACGCCATTTATCAGTACTCCATGCTTTCCGGTGATACCACTACAGGAACAGCCCTTTATGTTGTGGTGTTAACGCCAGCCTACGCATGGGACGGTAATTCCCTGGCCTGGTTGCTCATAGTCTCCAACCAATGATGCAGGATGACACAGTTACAGGGAGCCCGTTATTTGTTTTCCGATGGCAGGCTCGGTTGTGAAGGAATTTCGATGGGCCTGGAGCACAATACGATGATCCTCCTTTGTGATATACAAACGTGCTCGACTGGAACCGTGGCAATGAACGTGCCTGTTCTCAAGGTCCCATGCAGTCCAATATTGGGCCACTGTGGCTTCTGAATGCCCTACAAATCTAAATTTTGCACGGTTCGACTAGCCGGTCAAATGTACATCCACAATAATGCCCCTTTCAAACGATGCCAATTGCTGCTAATGCTACCTCACACGAGTACAACTATTCTCTGTAAATAAATAAATGTCGTGTGACTAGGGCCTCCCGTCGGGTAGAACTTCCGCCGGGTGCAAGTCTTTCGATTTGACGCCACTTCGGCGACTTGCGCGTCGATGGGGATGAAATGATGATTAGGACAACACAACACCCAGTCCCTGAGCGGAGAAAATCTCCGACCCAGCCGGGAATCGAACCCAGGTCCTTAGGATTGACATTCTGTCGCGCTGACCACTCAGTTACCGGGGGCGGACATCTATTCTCTGTGTCCTTTACATTGATCGCTCAACATACGATGGGTGTTTGAAAAGTCCATGCAAACTCCGAGAGATGGCACCACCGGCGCGTATCGAGATCATTTTTAGTTAATAGCATCACTGGAAATAATGCACACCAAGTTTCAGCCATATTGGTCTATTTCTTTGTGTTTAGCACTCGTGTGAATCAAGGAAGTCGAGGGATTGTCAAAAAATGGACGAAAAATAATTTCGTGTGGTGATTAAACATAACTTTATGAAAGGTAAAAGTCTCAGGAGAATAAAGAGAAGCTTGACAAACATTACGGTGACTCTGCGCCTTCGATTAGAACAGTTTATAAGTGGTTTCAAAATTTTCGTTCTGGCTATATGGGCATAAGTGATGCTGAACGTTCTGGACGCCCTGTGGAGGTTATGACTGCAGAAATCATTATAAAATCCATGATATTGTGATGGATGACAGAAGAGTTAAGGTGCGTGAGATTGCTAGTGCTGTGGGAATCTCGATTGAATTACGGGTACGTAATATTTTGCATAAACATTTGGACATGAGAAATCTATTCACGAGATGAGTTCTGCGATTGCTCACGCTTGACCAAAAACGGAATCGTGTGAAGTGTTGCAAGGATGGTTTGCAGCTGTTCAGGAAGAATCCGCAGGACTTTAAGCGTAGATTCGTCACTGTGGATGAAATATGGATACATCACTAGACTCCTAAAACCAAACAACAATCTAAACAATGGGTTACCAAGGGAGAATCGGCACCAAAAAAGGCGAAGACCATTCCTTCGGCTGGAAAGGTTATGGCGACTGTTTTTTGGGATTCGCAAGGGATAATCCTCATCGACTGTTTGGAAAAGGGTAAAACTATTACAGGTGAGTATTATTCATCGTTATTGGACCGTTTGAAAACCGAGCTGCAAGAAAAACGCCGGCGATTGGGTTGCCAAAAGAGTCCTTTCCCATTACGACAATGCACCAGCACACACCTCAGCAGTTGTGGTCGCAAAATTAATGGAAACAGGATTCCAACTCGTTTCACATCCCCCCTATTCTCCAGACTTGGCTTCCTCGAAATACTATTTGTTCTCCAGTTTGAAGAAATGGCTGGCGGGACAAAGACTTTATTCAAACGATGTGATTACAGCATCTATAGCTATTTTGCAGACTTGGACAGTTCCCATTATTCGGAAGGGGTCAACAAATTAGAACAGCGGTGGACAAAATGTATAAGTCCAAAAGGAGACTATGTCGAAAAATAAAAAAGGTTAACCCCATACACGTAAGTAGTTTTTATTTTTGTACGGACGTCTCAAACTCGTATTATGCTGCTTAAGGACCATTGCATCCCACTTTATGCATAAAATACCTAGTAGACAACGTCGGAAGTTCCATGGAGTTTTTTGCGGATGACGCTGTTACATATAAAGAAGTGGCGACGCTAGAAAATTGTAAAGAAATGGAGAAACACCCGCAGATGATCGACACTTGCTTCAGGTAGTTGCTGCTGATCTTCAGCATCAACAAATGTGACATATTTCGAATACATAGACAGAAAGCGCCTTTATTGTATGATTACAAAATTACATAACACTCAATGGAAGCAGCTACTTCCGTAACGTATCTAGCGGCATGCGTACGGAGCGTCTTAAGTGCAACGACCACAAAATTAGTCTCAACTAAGAGAGATGCCTTATTGAGATTCTTTGGAAGTTTCGCCAGGATATTTAGTCCAACAACATAGGAAGTAGTTTACAAAACACTCGTTTTGCCAATACTTGAATACTGCTAATCAGTATAGGATCAGTACCAGATACGACTTAGAGAGGAAATAGAGGAAATCCAGAGAAGAGTAGCGCTTCTCGTTACAAGTTCTTTTAGTAAGCAGTAAATCGTCGCGGAGATGCTCATCTATCTCCGCTGGCAGACGCTGCAAGAGAGGCGTTCTGATCACGGTATGATCTACTGTTGAAGTTCCGAGAGCGTAGGTGCCTAGAAGAGTCAACCACCAACATGCTGCTGCCTCCTCTCGCGAAAAGAGCATCAAGATAAAATTAGATAAGAGCCCACACAGTGGATTACCAGCAGTCTTTCTACTCACGAGCCATAAGCGACTACTACACATACACCCTCGTGGCCGTTCTATCTATCACAGAGAATTGCTACTCTAATCATTTACAAACCCATCGATGGTGTATATGTGCACGAAGTTACTTTTATATCCGACCGCGTCTTCTAGGTGCTTCACTTGTTTTATCAGGCAGTGTATTTCAGTAGACCTATCCACCTCGCACATAATTTGCACTGTCCGAGCCTTTCCGTAAAATTTGTGTAAATGCAGTCCATGCTTGCTAACTAGCACCTCATTAAATCGAATTTCGTATTAAGTCGAACTTGTTGTCAACTTACATGAAAAAAAACTTGGTAAATCGAAGAAATCCTAAGGAATTAGGTACACAAGATAAACTGAAGAGGTTGTCATGATGAACCGTCCTCACAAACACTCTATAATTTTAAGTCAGTGGCTATCTAATACTCGGTAATTCGAATTCGCTTTCGGTTGCTCAGATAACTGTTTCGTCAATCAACTCCTCGGGACACTCTTTTGTTTCCTTAACAAGGTATAATTTGCTACAATACATAAATCAGTTGTGAAAATGACCTCAAAGTAGTACAACTGTTTAACTTTCGCAGAAAACAAGTAGACTATGGCCGGCCGCTGTGGTCGAGCCGTTCTAGGTGCTTCAGTCCGGAACCGCGCGGCTGCTACGGTCGCAGATTCAAATCCTGCCTTGGGCATGGATGTGTGTGATGTCGTTAGGTTAATTAGGTTTAAGTAGTTCTAAGTCTAGGGGACTGATGAGCTCAGATATTAAGTCCCATAGTGCTTAGAGCAATTTGAACCATTTGAAGCAGGTTATTGCGGCCGTAGAATGTGGCCTGAAGAAAAGAAAAGATCTAGCGAAAAGATGGGGGATACAGTCATCATCACTATCGGAAATCTTGAGGCATAAAGTTAAGATTTCTGGAAAGTATCATAAGGAGAGACGAACTGGACACGGTGAGAGGAATTTCCGCGTCTTGCAGAATGCTTATGGAAATGGCGTAGCACAATTTCAAGAGATATAGAAAAAAAGACATCTTCCAGCACCACAGTTCCTGCCGCATCCTGTCACCCAGATATACAAAACAAAGCTGTCTTCAAAACGGTAGTACACTGATAAAATTACATTAAACAAAGAGGACAGCGGGAAGGAATTGGACAACATTAAGAAAAATGCATTTGCTAATGACTTCCCTAGTTCAATGTAGACAAAATGCAGATAATGCCGTTAGAGAAAAGTTATGATGAATAATGAAGCACAGATATTACCCCCTACAGCTTATATCAGCTGGCAAAAATCTATATAAGGAAACATTAGATATATTAGGTACAGGATGCATATATACAGAACCAATTAAATATACAGAGCTAACGGAAATAAGTAAAGGGGTGGGACAAGGCTATTATTTATCACTTGTGCTACTCAGTATTTACATTGACGGAGCAGTTTGCAGACAGATTTCTAGGATAAACACTGGGATATAACCAAAAAATTCAAACAAACAAACACCGTCCGAACATGCCGTGAAGGCCCAACGGTACCGACCGGCCGCCGTGTCATCCTCAGACATTAGGAGTCATCATATGCAGATACGGAGAAGCATGTGGTCAGCACACCGCCCTACCGCCCGCTGTCAATTTTCGTGACCGATGCCACTACTCCCTCAACAAAAATTTTGGCATACGAATATATTCATTCTCACTCTTTTAACACAAAACATTTTAAATCCTTTTATCCAGTCTCTCTTTGTAATGAAGCCTTCAAACTCAGCAACTCGCTCTCACTGTCGCTGTCTATGTTTGTCTCTCTCCTAGTGTCTCCTTTTCTCCCATTGGCAACTTCTCCTATCCGTCTCTCCCACTGTCACTATCTTCATATTTTCCCTCGCTCTTACTTACCACTGTCTCCTTCTCTGCCACTTTGTTTCTCTCTCCCATTGCTTTTTTCTTTGTCCCATTCTTTTTCACTCCCATTGCTACAGTCTCTTTCTTTCTCGTTTACAGTCCGCTGTCTTTCTCTTGAGCCACCATTGTCTCTTTCCTACACATGTCCTTGGAAATGGTTTGCTCGGGATTTTGACCTCTAGACCAGGAAACTCCAGCACGTGAATAGAGGAAAGTGGAAAATTTTTTTCATGTCAAAGTTCGCCGGTAGGAGGGGGTCCAAACCCCTCCCACCCTTCCCCCAACTCTACATATGGTCTTCAGTCACCTCTTTGTTTCATTCCCACTGCCACTGTTTCTCACTGAACATTACTGTCTCCGCTCTTTTTTGGGTCCCAGTCCTAATGTCGTCATCCAACTCTCTTTATCACTGCCACATCCTTTCTCCCAGTGTCAGTGTCTCCTCTTTCTCTCTCACTCAAACCAACTGTCTCCTCTCTCACCCACCGTCACTGCCTCTCTACTACCCTGTTTCAGCACAAAAAAGCGCGAATATATTTTCACTCCAAAATTTTTGGTGAGAAAGCTAGAATGAGGACTGGAGCAGTTGGTTTCCTACGTTTGTGTCAGTCTTTTAAAGAGAAGCATATTGGTCTTTTTTAAGCTGTAGCAGGAGCGTTTTGGAGCAGGTGCCCTGCTTTTCCCTGTTCCAGCTTATTCTGCAGGTCGGTGAGGTTCTGACAGTTTATTTATATTGTTCGACACATTCATATACTTTGACAAATACAAACAACAAATAAGTATGCATAATATAAGCCTGAAAGAAAATCATCTTCGAACCAAGCAAGTTCATTTTACACCACTTTACATAAATATGTACAACATTTCGAGGCTACATCTACAATATACAAAAAATGCGGTGTTTAATTTGCAAGCACAATAAACTTCCTATGACAAAAGAATTTTTTGTAAGGTGTTTACGCCGCCAGGTAGCACCATCGAATACTTAAGAGATCAAGACAGCTTGTATTGGCGTGAAGTGCCCATTATACAGAGACAGTGCTTCGTAAAGTTTAATTGTTGGAAAAATTGAGTCTAAAAACAGAGTTTGCTGACCTCAGAATCCTTGCGATGACCCCAGAACCTCTTCCCTTATGTTCACTATGTCAGTTAAAACGCCATTTACCCCTCAGATGGGTTTTAAATGCATATTTTATGTGCATAAGCTTCTGGAACTCAATAACGAAATCCATAAAAAAAATTCAAGGTTTCCATGGAAAATCGTATCAGGAAAACATGGTAAAAATTTCGACGGTTTGTCATGAATAGAAATTGCGTGAGTTGGCATTCCGACAGCTGGTACTTTGGTACCCAAACAATCTTAGTTTTTGGTGTGTATCTTGATACCAAATAAAGATTTTCGAAAACGGGAAAATGACGTTTCAAGATAAATGTCTAAAGAACGTAAAGTTAAAATTTGAGGCATTTTCTATGTTCGGTTTTTTAGATAATTGTGGCCCACCGTGCAAAACGGCTAAAAACCTGGTTTTCTTCATAAGTACGATGAATTTGTACCTCTGGATCTCAGTTGCGGAGTTTCCCCGAAAACATTATCTTAAGAACATATGGTAAAAATCTCGATGATTTGCCGTGCACACAAATTATAGAAGTGGCCACCCCAACAACTGGTATTTTTTGTACCCAAAAATGGCGGTTTTTCGCAGTTTCCTCAGGAACCGTGCATGAACAAAAGGAGCTTTTATAAACACTCTAAGGTTCGCTCTAGATCACACTTACTGCAAAAGAGCCAACCAATTTGCTCAATTTGCCTGATCTGGAGGAACCCTTTACTGCTTAAAAAATGGTTCAAATGGCTCTAAGCACTATGGGACTGAGGTCATCAGTCCCCTAGGCTTAGAACTACTTAAGCCTAACTAACATAAGGACATCACACACATCCATGCCCGAGGCAGGATTCGAACCTGCGATCGTAGCAGCAGCGGGATTCCGCACTGAAGCGCCTAGAACCGCTCGGCCACAGCGGCTGGCTTCTGTTTAAATTTTGACTCTGTATGTAGGATTCCTACAGTACGCGCGTTCTTCGGACAGACATACAGAAGATCGCTACACTGTACCGGTTCTTCGGGCAGGTATACAAGTGATCGCTAGGCCAAGCGCTATCCAAAACACTTGACCTCACGTCTCTGTGACCAATAGAACGCGAGAAATGACCCCTTGAAAAGCCACATTTTCGCGCCTAGATTTTTAGAACACATTGAAAGTGCACAGGCGGATTGGCCCCAGCGATAAAATGCAGTAGTTTGAGAAACGGTTTGTTCCAAGGTCCAAAAAGAGGACTCTAGTAAATCAGTAGGGAGAAGTAGTCGGGTGTGTTAGTGGCCTCGCCATTTAAAGGTTAGGAGGAGAATTAAACCGTAGTGGTTACGGTTCGGAAAATTAATTAGGTGTAATTCGTTAACTGCAGCGTCGTATCGTAGTAGACATCGAATCTAATGTGCAAGTCATGTAGAAATGAGTAAAACGCGATTGTGAGATGATAACTGTAGCGACCCCTTGTATCATTCTCGCTGTTTGTGAAAAAAAAAACCTGCTATAACAGTGTTCAGAGACTGGAAAGGAAGGAACTATGATTCTGCGATTTTGAGCTGACTGTATACCATTTTATAGCGGCTCAAAACATAATGAAGAAATCGAGCACAGACAGATAAGCTACTGGAGCACAAGTCCGTATTGGGGTAGGTAATCAGCCGTGCCATTTTAAAGGAACCACCCCGACACTGAATTGGCATTAAGCGATTCAGGGATATCACAGAAAAAGTACAGGGTGGTCATAAACAGTCTAAATAGGTTGTAAGGGTGTTGCAGGGGAGGCTCTGCTGAGAAACAATTGTTAAGGAAAAAATTCGACTCGTTGCGCCGTTTCCGAGTTATCTAGCACTGAAGTTGGCCAGTTAGTTAGTTGCTCACACAAATTCAAGGAGCCTACCAGGGGCAGTGTCGCCAAACAAGTTCTTCGTTTGATTTCCTCTTCTAGATTAAATTCATCACTTACGAAAAATATAAATTTTGAGTGGTAATGAGTATTTGAGCAGACCCGCATATGTCTGTGCATTACCGCATTTTATCGCGCGCAAATTCATGCGAGTGCTTGAGTTTGAGCGCGCGACGACCAGATTGGCTAACTTCAATGCTAATTAAGTCTGAAACAGTGCATCGTATCAAATTTTCTTCTTGACAGTTATTTTTCAGTACAACCTCTCATGCAACACCCTGTTTCTGACCACTAGCCGGACGGGGATCTGAATGGTCGTCCCGAATACGAGTCCAGTTTCTTAACAATTTATGTCATCTCGCTGCATGATGTAATGAAATCACCATCGAAGTACGAAACACTTGGAGACTCCACTCACAAAACCAACTCGCCATGTTGTAACGAGGAAGAGCACACATATGAATCGCAGGCGTAAATTTCTGCACAGTGGAGACGTGTCAAGTAGCCAGATTTTTGTTTCGACATTTTAACCAACAATTTGTGAGCAAGACTGACACTAGCACATACGCCTCTCCATTGTACAATTTTCATTCTAAAAACAGACACCACGCTCCAGCTAAGGCATTCTCATCGATGTCTTCCCTCTCAGGGCTCCTCGTCCAGCAAGTTATGTAGAAGAGCGTCAGTGGGTAATCATGAGTCATATCTGGATGTCTTAGTAAAGACATTCTGCACTGAAGGTCAGAGTACATGTTCGAGTCCTGGTGCCACAAACAGCTTTATTCAAACAGGAGCTTCTACAACAGTGCACAATGGGTAGCAGAAGGAAAGTTTCGTTCCGTAAATCTGTCTCCTCACGCAAAATGCGCGTTAACGCGAACACTGGAACATCTTCAGTAAAACTTTTCCGGGACACTGCCCAAAAGACCTGATGGTGTATAGCGGAGAGTACTTCTGGTACAACTGTGTTTTCCCCCTTCATTGTTCCATTCGTGAATGACGAGTGGGAAGAATTATTGTTGGGAAACTTCCCCATGAGCTCTAATTTCTTTGCAAGAACGTATGCTTTTGGAATTTCAAAAACCTGTTCGTGATGTAAAATGTCTCGCTTGTAGCGTCTGCCACTAGAGTTTTCTGAGCATTTCCGCAACACCCTTGCAGCGACTAAACGATCTGGTAAGGAAATGTGTCACTCTTTTTGGATCTTCTCTCTCTCTTCTACGAGGGGCGTTCAGAAAGTAAGCTCCGATCGGTCGCGAAATGGAAACGACTATGAAAATCCGATAAAGCTTTGCACAGATGTGTTGGGTAGTGTCTCCAGTATAACCCCAGTTAGCATCACGTCGCTCTTCTCATTTCTGAGCTCGCAGTGAGTGCGTAAAGATGTCTAGAAAATAGTGTCTGCCGCCAAGTACGAGGGCCTGGTGAGAAATTTCGCCTGAAGCTATGCAGCTAACATTACATAACTGTCGTGCTGTTTCTTCTTCAAGACAATTCTCAGCCGCATTCTGCAGGGGCAATGACGATGCTCCTGCATCGTTTTCAAATGGAAATGTGAGATTACACACAATACAGTCCGCAATTGTCTCCCCCTGAGTTTCATCTCTGGTCACATGAACCGCTGTCTTTGAAGACAACATTTTGACACAGACAACGAGGTGTAGGCCAGCGTGGAGAATTGGCGGAAAGCACTGGCGGCTGCCTTCTATGATGAGGCTATTGAAAAGTTGGTACAACGCTATGACAAAAGTCTAAGTCAGAACGGCGACTACGTAGAGAAGTAGCTGAAAGGTGTAGCTAATTGTTACAAGTAAAACATTTCTGATGTTCACTGTGGTTTCAATTTGGCAATCAATCGGAGCTTACTTTCTGAACAGGCCTCGTATTACTCCACACTGATAAGCGTCCCGGATTGATGACGAGTGACTTAGATTTACTTAAGATCATTCCAGTGCACCACTTTTCACAGAGTGGCGTCGAGCGGCACGTGCCAGTGGTGCGTATGACCGCCAGAAGTCCCATGGGTACTTTCAGGACCCGGAAGAAATCACCGCAACGAGCGATGATGGCGGCCGCTGGATTGCTCGTCCCGCTGTTGGTGTGTGGGCAGCCACCCCGCCCGGATGGGAACCATTGTCGTCCATGGTAGAAGTTCGGCTGCTTCTGAAGAAGCCTTGCTGTCACACAGTGTTAAGTCTGGGAACTAGTCTGGAGGAGCCGCCGACCCAGACCGGTGTCAGCCGCTTACTGATCCATAACCTGGCGGTGACTGCCACAGCCGTCACGTCTGCATCTCGATCTACATACGTACTCTGCAAGCAGTCGCACGTTGCGTCATGGTGGATGCTGCCAGTCTGCCCCTCTCACAGCAAAAATCAGAGTGTATTTATTCTGATTAATGGGGCGTTTGTTATGCCGATGGAACGCTGCCAGCCACATATGAATCAACATTTCGGTGGCTCAACGATGTAGTAGCCCCTGGCCCAACCCACAGTCTTACTGTAAATCTCCTACATCGCCAGGGTTGTGAGGGATGGCGTGGCCCGTATCGTGATGAGTAAACAACTTGTTGATGAAATCGATATACTGATGCCTCAGCGTCTATCGGCTGCCCATGGCTTTTAACACAGTCATAGCAGAGCAGCTATTTCTTTTTCTATTTTTATTTTATTTTTTTTTTTTTTTTAGCCTTCAGTCTTCTGATTTGTTGGATGCAGCCCGGCACGTATTGCTCTCTTCATCTCAGTGTAGCACTTGCACCCTCTGCCCTCAATTATTTATTAAATGCGTGCCCCTGCAGTACTCCCTACTACCATAGAGGTTATTCCTGATGCCTTCATACTGCCCCTTTTTCTTATCAGCGGTATGCGTAAGTTCCTTCCGATTCTGTGGAGAACCTCCTCATTTCGTATTCTGATTCTTCACGGTCTTCTGTAGCACCACATATGAAATGTTTATATTCTCTTCTGTTCTTCCCATGGTCCATCTCTTAATACCATACAATACTGTTCTTCAGACTTACGTTCTCAGAAATTTCTTCCTCAAATTACGGTCAATGTTTGATACCAGTAGACTTCTCTCTGCTAGGAATACTCAATTTGCCAGTGTTGCTTCGCGCGTCATGGGTAATTTTGCTTCGAAGATAGACGAATTCTTTAGCTTCGTCCACTTCATGATCCACGATTTTGTTGTAAAGTTTTTCGCTGTTCCCATTTCTGCCGTTTTCGGTTTACTGTCAGTCCATATTCTTTATCCTTTATGCTATTCCTTTCCATCCGACTGATGGGTGTTTCTTCGTTCACATTCACTGAGGACAGCATTGTCATCAGTGCGTCTTATCATTGACATCTTTTCACGCTGAATTTTAATCCCACTCTTGAACCTTTCTTTTATTTTCGTCATTGCTTCCTCGATGTACAGATCGAACAGTACATGTGAAAGACTTCATCCCTACCTTACACCATTTATAATCCGAGCATTTCGTTCTTGGTTTTCCAGCCTTATTGTTCTCTCTTGGGCCGGCCGGTGTGGCCATGCGGTTCTAGGCGCTACAGTCTGGAACCGCGAGACCGCTACGGTCGCAGGTTCGAATCCTGCCTCGGGCATAGGTGTGTGTGATGTCCTTAGGTTAGTTATGTTTAAGTAGTTGTAAGTCTAGGAGACTGATGACCTCAGATGTTAAGTCCCATAGTGCTCACAGCCATTTCAACCATTTTTTTGTTCTCTCTTGGTTCCTGTCCGTGTTGTTTATCACTCATGTTTCCTTATTGCTTACTCCCATTTTTTTCAGAATTTCTAACGTCTTTGAGATTAGACACAGCTGCAACATGTCCGCTGCTATCGCGTTTCTGTGGGCTTTTTGAATGGGTGCGAGCAGTCGCAGAACACAGCAACTTTTGCCATGTTCAGTGTCGCACAAGATATTGTTAACTGATTCATGATTGTATGAATGTATGGTCTTATGACGATATGAATATAACCCCCTCGGGTATCCAGCAGCGTCAGGTGGTTAAAATCTCACGAGCTTTCGACCGAAATCTCCTCGGTCACTATCAAGTGGTAAATGACTGCCGTGTCGCCGTGGCGTCGCCTTTATATAGCCGCGTTGCTGGCTGTGACGTCACTGGTGCTCTCTTCCTCGCCACCTGTGGTAACGTTTTCGTACCGCGTCCGTTGTGACCGCTTCTACCTCGCGATGGCAGTGTCCCAGGCTGTGTTGAGTAGCAAACAGTCACACATACTGCAGGGTGTCTGCAGATATTTTTATTTCTAAAACATCTTTTGTAACGCTGTCCCAAAATTCGTTCTTCCTTGTAGTGACAGCTGTTTCGTCAAACACCAGCAGGTATCGATTTTCTAAAGCATGTTCTCCCACAGCTAATTTTTCAAGATATCGTAGGCGCAAGCGCCTCTCGTGTTCTGTACATAGCGTACTGTTTGAATGACGTAGTAGCTGCCGCATTGACATACTGTTTACGCGTTCTGTTTCCTAGGTTACCTAGGTCTCATGAGATGTCGTATCTCTTCTGTGGGTCTGAACACTGATGAAATGTTGTGTCTCTTCAGCAGCCGGCTAATAACAAAAGTGGTAAAAGTAAGAATACCTGAAAACACCGATTTGCCGATCAGCACAGCCTGGGACCTGGCCATCACGAGGTTGAAGCGGGCACGACGGACTCGTGGAGGACTTGTGGAGGAGGAAAGCAGCAGTTACGTCACAGCCAGCAGCACGGCTATATAACGGCGGGCCACGGCAATAGGGCAGTCATTTACCACTTCACAATGGCCGAGGAGAGGTCGGTCGCAAGCTACAGGCATTTTAACCACCTGACGCGACTGAGAGCCTGAGAAGGTTTTCTGACTCATGAGTGATTCTCACTTTTTCCACTATTATCTCGACTGAAAATCGCCGGTCTTTGAACACCAGGGCCTCCACTTCTCTTGCGATTTGCAGTTCTTCAAAGGGACATGGTCTGCCGCTTCATCCTTCGTCATTCACACTTGTTCGCCCGCAATGCAAGGGTCTGCGTCACCATACTACTGTGTCATATGATGGTGCATCGTTGCAGTACACTTTCACCAACTGAACGTGGATTGGAAATGAAGAACACACTTCGTACATGGCGTTCAAAGTGTGTTCTCCATTTCCATCCAAATAGATCGCTCCGCAGCAGAACATGTGTGCTCTACAATGAGCATGGCTCGTTGGAGCTTTCTTCGCCTTAAAATGCAGGAAACAAACAACTGCACGACACTCCATTTCATCAGTGGGCTGTGTCATTTTGTTTACAGTACCCTAGCGGCGTGCTACGGTAATGCGTACCAGCACGGCAGACGTGCACCTGCAAATGAAACAAGTTACTTAGATAATTTTATTTTTTCTAAGTGATTATTACAAGCTTATGATTACTCCTCATATAAATACTGGAAACCTTCTGTTGTTATATGCCTTACAACAATGGAGCAACAGTTATTTTATTATTAGCATAATTATTTCATTCATCTTAGTTCCCATGCACGTTGAAACAAACTGCTGCCTTTCTTGCATCAACCTGCTCTTCTCAACCCTTTATATTATCTTTAAGCAGTGCGCAATATTGCTGATATATTTTAATTACGAAGATGTGTACTGAACGAGGATTTGCATTTCTCACTTACGTTTGTGTGCTCTTTGAATGTAATGGAACGACATCTACCCCGGTACCCTATAAGGAAGCTCTCAAACGAGGCATGTTTAGAAAGTAAGTGTAGTGTGATCACAACGGACTGTTTTTCTCATATCTCTCTCTCTCTCTCTCTCTCTCTCTCTCTCTCTCTCTCTCTCTCTCTCTCTCCCCTGACAAGAGCGAGCATCGTAGGAACCCGGCAGTACTTAAACTCAGGCTGTTGTGTCCAGTTGCGTGAAAGATACCGGTAAGAAATGCCGCCAAGTGCGAGCCACATGCTGTGATCCGCTTTCTACTCGCGGAAGGAATAACACCTACCGAAATTTTTTCACCAATAAAAGCAACTTACGACACAGGTTATATAAACAGAACAGGTGTATCTAAGTTCTGTATGAAATTTAGTGGAGACATTAGAAGACCTTCGATGTAGATTGTTGATTTGGCGCAAAAAATCAGTGAAACCATTCGAAACTGTTCGTGAATACCGCCGATTGAAAGTGGATGGATTTCTGCGACGTTTCCACAACGCTCCAGAACTCTCTTACTCGACACACTCACAGAAGCGTTGGGATATCGGAAACTGTGCGTGAGATGGGTGCGAAAACAGTTGAATAAATCATTCAGTTTTTCTGAAATTGTAATCAGTTGTTTGTCTGTAAACGTACATTATCCCATCGCATTCGGATAAGTTCTTCGTGGTGCATCGTTTCTTATCTTAGAGTGTTCACACATCAAAAAACGTTTTGCATCTCCCCGTTTACCAGAACTCCTGAAGATAGATGTTGACTGTGGATATTTTATCACAGACACAGTCCCTTTGACTGTTCAGAGATGTCACTAAACCCGCACAAACATGTAAACAACCATGCATCAGTAGCGCCTTTTAGACGGAGGGGGTCCGACAGCCGATCAGTTCCAGTCATTCCACCAGGAATGAGGTACACGGCCCATATTGTCTGTAGTTCAACCATGCCTAGACGATCAATACCGCGGTTCGATTGCGTCCGCCATGTTACTTTGTGCCAGGAAGGGCTCTGAACAAGAGAAGTGTCCGGGCGTCTCGGAGTGAACCAAAGCGATATTGTTCGGACATGGAGGAGATACAGAGAGATTTCCTTGAAGGCACATTGCTTATGTGCTTATATGCGATCTCGTGGACAATGGAGAAGACAGTGTTCTTCGAGTGCTAAATTCTTGGTTTGTTCCGATTGTCTGAAGGCTCTGTACAGCGCTTGTACCCAGCAGATAAAGTAGTCCAGAATATTTAGGACACGCTCGTTCAGTTACAATAGGTGAGGAAGGAGGTATCTTCCTGTTGGGTAGCAGCACACGTTGATTTTGCGGGAAACGGGTGGATGAAGCAGCCAAGGAGGCTTGTAGCGATCCTCAATTATTTCAGTGTGTTATCCTGCTACATGCTATCACCTCGCTGATGAAGCACAGAGTCAGGCGTCGATGGGAACACGAGCGGCTGGAAGTGGGAGATAATAAGCTGCATCTAGCATCTGCCCGAGGCAGGATTCGATCCTGCGACCGTAACGTTCGAGTGGTTCCAGACTGTAGAGCCTAGAACCGCTTGGCCACAGCGGCCGGCGAAGTGGAGGTATTGAATTCATCATTGTTCAGCTAGTTTGCACGAAATATTTATAAATTTTATCCACAAACCTTCCTCGTGCATCACTCTATATCAAATGTTCGAATGAAAAGGCTGAAATTTATATCTACTGCTTCGGGACAACATCATGAAGCATCTAGTGAAGCGAATGTAATTTCCTCACATCCCACTAAAAAATTCAGAGCTCTGCCCTCTGCAGGAAAGGTTATGCTCAGCGTCTCTTTTTTTATGACCGAATTCTGGTACTCGTCTGATTCCTCGAGCACAGTAAAACCATTAACAGTGACGTGTACTGCGAGACACGCCCTAGCCTACGAAAGCCCGTCAGGAGCACGATAACGCGCGTCCACAAGTCTCCGAGGTTACACTGAGTGTACTGGCCAAGTCCATGTGGAAGCAATTTGAGAATCTGCCATACAGCCACAACATGTCGGTCCGCTAAAAGAAAGACGTCTCAAAGGAAAGCGCTTCATCTCGGACGAAGAACTCAAGGACATAGTGCAGGACTGGCTCGTGTCACAGCCACAGGAATTCTGGTAACGGGGAATCTTCCAGCTTGTGAAACAATCTGATAGTGGTTCCCAGGCCGGGGATGATTTGAATAAAGACTTCAGTTGTGCCCACAGTGTCGTTTCGTACTTTTTCTCTTGAAATCCCCTCATATTACTCAAAGTCGGATCAAAATCCCGAGAGTAGTTTCAGATTTTAGCATGTACATACAGGCACAAGCGAGCAGGGAACTACAATTTACATATATATAGAAGGAGAAGTGTTAGCCTCTAAGATTTTTTTGACATTATCATCATGTTAAGTAAAATATTAAAAGAAACGGAAACGGGAGACAGGTACACCGAGTCATGTTTCTAGTGAACTGAACAAGCTCACAGCCAGGAAGTTTGATGTTCGCGACAAATTCGATTAAGTGGTAAAAGCTATGCATTCTATAACAGTCATGCAGTACGAGCGCTGTCTCAGTGTCTTTATTAGCTGCAGCGAGAATTCCTAACTGCATCGAAACGTCTTCCCATTCCTGAATTAGTGTATGACGTCCAATGTCTTATGTCAAATAACGGAGTCCTTATATTATCTCCACCCGCAGCTCATATACTTCTACAAGACCGCAAAATAAAATAAGGTACTGTATTTTCTTTCTGTGGATGCCACACACTTAGACAAAAAGCAGGTGGCAGGTGTAAAAGAACCTAAAAAGAAAAAGAAAAGAAAAACTTCGAAAGTTCATTATCTTGCGAGGTGAAAAGAATTCCGAGAACGACGAATGCAGGCTGCAGGTTTCCAGCCTGGAAGTAAAACGCCGAAGGGCATCTGAAGATGAGGTGCACCTGTCACAATTCAGGAAACCTGGCCTATTAAGAAATGAATGGCAGGTGCTACCTTCACTGCAAGAAAAGTGTTCAAATGCGTGGTGCTTGACTATTTAAAATAGTCATTGAGACGCGATACGCGAAACAGTCGTTACCTCAAGTCGGAGAGGCGCATCAAACCATCCAGCTTCGATCAGGATCCGATAAGCATATCGATCCAAGATGGCAATACAAATTTAATATTCCTTCCTGTCATAATGCGGCTTGAATCCAGTGTAACTTATTTGAACTGTGGCTGAGCGAAATATATCAATAAGAAATATTTACAAATGTCTTAGAAAACTTTGAAATGTCTAACACAGTGCTGCAGAAAAGAACTAACTTTAGACAGCCGGGGAAAGCGTGTGCACACGTTAAAATTACACTGTTCAAAAGAAATACTGGAACACGTATACCAGCGTCTGATGTTAAATCTCTTTTGGTGCAGGCAGTGCCTGTGGTCTCGTCGTATGGCTTGAGATCTTCGCTCTCAGTGTACGTAACAATTAAAATCATTCGCCTCTGTTAGCTCTGTTATGCATTACGGGTCAGGTGAGCCTTCAGAAGGAAGTGAGTAACGGTGTCCTGGTTTACTGGCTAGCCGCGTGCTGTAACGCGCTGCTTCCCGAGTGGGAAGGCGTGTCGGTTCACGCCCGGTGGATTAGTGTCGAGGTTCGGTGTCCGGCCAGCCTGTGGATGGTTTCTAAGGCGGTTTTTCCATCTGCCTCAGCGAATGCGGGCTAGTTCCCCTTATTCCGCCTCAGTTACACTATGTCGGCGATTGCTGCGCTAACACTGTCTCCACGTACCCGTACACCATAAATACTCTACCACGCAAACATTAGGGGTTTCACTCGTTTGGTATGAGACGTTCCCGAGGGGTTCACTGGGAGCCGAACCGCCCAATAACCCTGGGTTCGGTGTGGGGCGGCGATGGGGTGGGTGGACTGCTGTGCCCTGTTGTAGGGTTGTGAACCACTGAGGGTTACTGCGGGACGAAGCCTCTCCGTCGTTTCTAGGTCCCCATACAATACAACACCGGTGTCCCAGTGTTTTCTAGTGAGGTACATAGATGGCAGCTGTAATTTTTGGACTTTGTATTCAACCAAGAAAAGGCAATGCAACATATTAATGCGGTGCAAGTTTCAAGGGCGGCCTGTTTGAAAGAATGAACTTTCCGTCGTACTGCTGCAGATGCCAATACCTCTCCACGTGTCATGTGTGTGTGTGTGTGTGTGTGTGTGTGTGTGTGTGTGGGTTTGAGCGCTTGGAGCTTACTGGTGATCAACACCTAAATGTCAGTGGCCTTAGATATATTAAAAGAATCGAATGAGCGTAAAATCACTACGACTGTTGCCACACAGTGAGCAGAAAAGGTATAAAATGACGCTCATCTCTCACTCCCACCTCACTCATGTTGACCCACACAATCACTCAGCTCACAGACCGTTATGCAACGGAGAAGGGTGAAAGGCACTATGCATGCGATCAAAACAGAAGAGCTAAAATTAAGGCACAGGAAAATTTGACAGGCTGACCACTTAACTGTCAACACACGAAGACGATGGAAACAAGTTGGACAGATCACAAAACTTGAATACTCTACCCACATTCGTTTCAATTTTACTTAAAATAAAGGGCAGGTCTTCCGGCAAATCTGCCGCTGACCTCTGGTCCGAAAATAAAACACACTCTAGTAAAATGTGCAACGGCCTTGCCGCAGTTGATACACCGCAGTTGATAATAAGTTCTAGGGCAGGGGTCTCCAAACTTTTTAGTCCGCGGGCCATATTGACTCCTCCACGAAGTCATAAGGGCCAATATCTACCGACTGGGATTAAAGCACCCTAGCACTCCATGATCACCGTAATGTAAGGCTAAAGGAAAGAAGAAATCGCAAAAATCTAAGGTTGTGGGAACAGCTAGCACTGAAACGAACTACGATTTTTATTTAATTACATAATTCTGATTGGTGGACGTACCTGATCGAAATTCTGGCGTATTTTATTCTGGCGAATTTCACTGACAAAAAAGTATGTCACTGCACATTCTTCACGGAAGCGTCCTGCAAAGTTAACGAAATTTCAAAATCATTGTTAGCAACACTATTACTGCAAGATGCGTAACAGAGGTAGAGTATGTCAACGCATTGTTATTTCAAGCGGCGCAACAGTAACTTTAGTTATGTAGTCTTGTAGCGAGTAGCAGAGCCAGACCATATATTTGATAGTTCTGTTGCGTGATTGTGTCTATGTTGCGAGTTGTCTCACGAGTTTTTTAAGTGTTTTATGCGCTGTACTAGTAGGTGAGACGACGAAGCGTGAGACAATTCAAAGTTTGAATTCGAAGAGACAAGGAAAATCTGAAAATCGAAATACGTATAGCACGACTTGAGTATTTTTTCACTGTATTTTTTAGTGGAACTACAGTGTAATTGTGAGTTTCCTAGTTTTATTAGTATTAAATAGTACAATTTTATTTTCAGGTTACAATCTTTTGTGAAGTTCAGTACAAGTATGGAAAAGAAACGAAAGGTTGACAGTGAATGTAGAATTTTTAAAGAGCAGTGGGGATGTCAATATTTCGTGGTGGGGTCAAGCAACAAACCAATGCGTATTATTTGCAATGAAGCAATATTAGTCTTCAAAGAATACAATATAAAACGTCATTATGAGACTAAGCACTCTCAGAATTACTCCAAGTTTACAGGATGCGACCGATTAGAAATGTATGAGTCTCTGAAACGCCAGCTAAAAACCCAGCAGTCACTGTTTAAGAAAGTACTCGTAAATGCTGAACAACATGCAGCAACTCGTGCTAGTTTTCGTGTGGCTCATTTAGTAGCAATACAGTGTAAGCCATTTACCGACGGTGAATTAATTAAGAACTGCATTATTGCAACAGCAGAAGAAATGTGTCCAAAAAAGTTAATTTATTTAAAAACGTAAGTTTGTCGGCAAACACTGAGGCTGAAGAATAGACATTGCACAAAATATATCAGCACAACTGCGTGACAAAAATCAAGACTTAAACTCTTTGGCCGTGGATGAGACAACAGATGTATCAGATACTGCTCAGGTACTACTTTTTATTCGGGGGATTGACAAAAATTATGAAGTGCATGAAGAGCTCCTTGATGTTCACAGTATTCATGGGACGACCACTGGCGAAGATTTTTTAAAGGAGTTGAAAGGGCAGTTCAGAAAAACAATCTTCAGTGGAAGAAATTAAAATGTATGACAACTGATGGTGGCAAAAACATGTGTGGGAAAAATAAAGGTGTTGTTGCTCTCCTTTCTAAGGCCGTAGAAAATGACGGTGTCTCAAAATCATTTGTAGTGCACTGTATTATTCACCAACAGTCTCTGTGTGGAAAACATTTAGATATGTCAGAAGTTTTAAAGCCAGTTATTTCAGTTGTTAATTATATCAGATCCCATGCACTCAGTCATCGCCAGTTCAGCGAGTTTCTTGAAGACATTAAGGAAAGTGACTTGCCATATTATACTGCAGTGCGCTGCCTTAGCTGCGATAAAGTTCTGACCCGTTTTTTTGAACTCCGAACAGTAATTGAAATTTTTTTGAACGAAAGGAGTCGCCCTCTGGCTGAGTTACGGAACGGTGAGTCGTTATGGAAGCTAGCATTTTATACAGACCGGTGAGTCGTTATGGAAGCTAGCATTTTATACAGACTTAACTAAACATATGAGTGACCTTAATTTAAAATTGCAAGGTGAGAACCAGCTTCTGCCTGATTTGTACACGCATGTTTAGTCCTTTCGACAAAAGATTGCTTTGTTTGAATCTCAGTTGAACAAAGTATGCTTCACGCATTTTAATACATGCCTAAGATTCAGTCAGCAAACTGAGATTCCGTTTCCTGTAACTTTCGCAATTGAAGCTTTGGACACTTTAAAAATTAATTTTGAATCACGTTTTTCAGATATCGGTGCAAAATCAAACGATATCAAGCTATTTCAAAATCCCTTTGACGTCGATATAGAAGCGTTACCCGCAGAACTTCAGTTTCAAATTATTGATTTGCAATGTAGCGACCTTTTTAAAGAAAAACATTCAAAGTCCACATTACTGGAATTTTATAACTGCCTTCCATCCACACAGTCTCCAAATTTACATAAATTAGCCCGTGGCCTTTTTTCCACTCTTGGCACTACTTATTTGTGTGAAAAAACTTTCTCCAAAATTAAACATGCAAAAAGTATTTACAGATCAAAAGTAAGTGATGAGCATTTGAAGTCGCTGACGATTATCAGTAAACTTGATCCACAACTGGAGGTAATTATGAAAGGAAAGTTACAGCTACATAAAAGTCACTAATTATCACTAACATGTTTAAATTTCTTTACGTGAATACTCTAACACTGTGAGTTTTCAAGATATAAATTAATTACAGCTCTTTTTATACATCAGTTATAACTAATCCAATATCATTATGTGCATCAGGTATTGTATTTTCTTTAAATTGCCTTTAAATAAAAATATTTTATACGATTTACTTGTTATGTGTATTTTACAACGTAATCAAAAGCAAGTGAAACCTCGCTTAAGAAGCATCTTCCATAATGATTGATTACTAAGGCTAGTCGCCGAAGTGGCGTCCATTTGAAAGACTTGCACCGGACTCGTCAGTAGAATTAATTGCAAAGAATTTTTTTGGGCCGTAGTTTGGTGACCCCTGTTCTAGGGGACTGATGACCTCAGAAGTTAAGTCCCATAGTGCAAAGCTTGAGCACTTGAGCAGGATCCGAAAGACCACGGGATCGAATAATCCCGGTGGGACCTTTGGTTTTTACGTAGAAATCACCCCTCAATGACATGGAGATTCGCCAGAAACGAAACGCGTTTCGGATTGCGTGTTAAACTGCAGGTTGCGTCTTTCCGATTGAATAACTGACAAGGGAGATTGAAGTCGCTGAAGGAACGTTTAACTGAGAGACTTGCACTAGGAAATTGAGCCACACGAACCTATTATTACCAGAATCTATACGTATATGCATACATTACTCTTCTACATATTATAAATTAGAGTCCCCCGCCGTCTTTTTCTGCTTGCACATCAAGGCTAGTCTCAGGAACTGATGTAGGGATGTTGATTATCGCGACGAAATGGCGTGATCGCCCCGCCGACAAATGAGCAGCCTTGGAGCGGCGGCACCTTTGATGCTCGCCCGCATTGTTTGCGGGTTGAGACGCGACAGTCTACTCGCGCCTTCAGGCGTTACAGACGCCAGAAAGTGGCGTGTGCTACTTAAATCGTTTATTTTATACGAAAGTGATAATATTCAACTGCATAACATTCTTCTCTTTACTTTCAATCCCAGCTCTAGGCAGTGTGCAGGGCTTGTAAACAAAATTACCGCTACGTCAGACAAGTGGTCTGGCCATAGATGCTTATTGCTACCCCTGCGAAGCCACGACTGCTCCCTAGTATCGCTGGGTTTTAGGCAGCCCGCAACACCTTCAAATACCACGTTTAATATTTTCATATTCCCTCAAATGGCTCTGAGCACTATGGGACTCAACTGCTGTGGTCATAAGTCCCCTAGAACTTAGAACTACTTTAACCTAACTAACCTAAGGACATCACACACATCCATGCCCGAGGCAGGATTCGAACCTGTGACCGCAGTGGTCGTGCGGTTCCAGACTGTAGCGCCTTTAACCGCTCGGCCACTCCGGCCGGCTCATATTCCCTCGTTCACTACGTGTGAACAATTATCTTACAGAAAAAAATTACAGGAAACTGTAAAATGATAGGAAACTGAATGCTAAGTTTTGAACTGGGATACATTTCTGCTAGGAACCAGTTTTCGGGTTATTGAAGAAAAAGGTGTTTGAAGGCCAAATTTGTACGTTTATCTTGAACAATTCTATAGCGAAAGCGAACCACAGTACAAAATTTAAATACATATAATTCCCTAGAAAAAGTTACAGTTCATTTTTTCTGTGGGGCTAATAGTATGCACATAGCAAGCGAGAGAATATGAAAATCTTACGTATGGCATTTAAAGGCAATACAGGTTGCACAAAACTCAGCTGTAGGAGTAACTGAATCACGCTGTATTTTAAAATCGTAGTTGCACACTTCCTGAATATTATGAGTAGTTTAGATCTCCCAGTATCATCTTCATATCTAAAAACAAAAGAAACTAAATATGTAATATTTATTACTTTACAAAAGAGAGAAAAGTGTTGTACATAACTGTTGAAATTTTCCTGTGCAGTTGCGTCCGTGACCCATTGTGTCTGTATCAGAACCACATATCATAATACTGCCTTATGCAACTGTAGCCTGCTGGCCACGGTGGCCTAGCGGTTCTAGGCGCTACAGTCTGGAACCGCGCGACCGCTACGGTCGCAGGTTCGAATCCTGCCTCGGGCATGGATGTGTGTGATGTCCTTAGGTTAGTTAGGTTTAAGTAGTTCTAAGTTCTAGGGGACTTTTGACCTCAGATGTTAAGTCCCATAGTGCTCAGAGCCATTTGAACCATTTTGAACTGTGGCCTAAGTTTTATAGGTAAATATGGACGGAGGGGAGACGAGGATAAAGGGGGAAGAGGGTGGAGAAATAGTGGAGCAGGGGTTGCTAGGAGAGGGAAAGAAGGCAGGGAGGGGGTGTGAGAGTGATGTCATGAGCATAAAAGACGCTCATTCTAAAAAGTATAATAGAAACTTTTTTAAAAGAGAAACCTCGCGCGAATATTATAAAAATTAAAACTATGAAAAAAACTATCTTTAAGATATTAATGGTGTAGAACAATGGACGTGTGAACTGTACAAGATGTAAAACAATAAAATTATACAAATGGAATTATGTGAAGTAATTAAAATTGAATAACGTGTCTTAAAATATTAAAAGTATGGAACACAAGTAGCATAAAAACTGTAAAAGAATTAAAACAATAAAATTATAAAAGCAAACCTGTGTAAAGCGACTACAATTACAGCGAACAGGATGTGACAGTTATAGTTAATTGCATTTGCTTCTGCTTGGTAATTGTGTACGTCGGCCAGGTTTTACAAACTACATGGAAAACAGTGTGTAAGTCGGTCAGGTTTTACAAACGACATGGAAAACAGTCTGCACGTAGGATTGCTGCTAGAGCAATGTGTGTTAACCGATGCGCCGCCGTTGTCTCTTCTCGGTGTCACGGGCAATGTGTCGAGGTGGACGACTGGAAGAGGCCTCCCACTATCTAAAAAGAAAAGATACACTATTAGAAAACCGTTCTGCTGATTAAACGTTTTTCCAGACCCTTGTAAACGGTGTGTAAAAATCTCTGTTTCTTCCAACAGTGTCAGAAGATGTCCCTTAAGTTCCTCGTGTAGCACTGACAAAAGCGTACCACTGGTTCCAGTAGAGTACTTCGATCTCTAACGTTCAGAAAACGGTGTTTTATTATCGTGTGTTGAGACGTGATCTTTGAAATGTATTTCAAACGCCCGGCCTGTTTGACAAAGGCAAGCTTTTGGACAATTTCCACTCATTTGTGTAGTAGTAGACAGTACATGTTAAGCCTTATTTTGTGTTTTGATCTGAAAATGATCCAGGGAAATCTAAACTAGACATATTGCAAAAATTTTCTACTCATGGGGACACTGCTGCACCTAATATAGCCGCGTAATCAGCGCTCTCTGTGTGCACACCCGTAGGAGCGTATAGCTGCGCTGGACAGCGCGATGAGTCGCCACGCAAATTACCGGCTTCCTTTGTCTTCTTTTACTTACGCTGCACGAGCAGATGTAGACTCGAATTAAATATGTGAACATATTTATGGTTATATGAAATTAAATGGTTTTATAGATTCCCAAAATTTAACCTGAGCTACTTCAGTGCTATATAATAATCACTCATACATAAATTGTTCATCTGATGTTATCAGACTACGCTATAATGTAAAACCATGTTGTTTGGTGCAATGGGCTCCTGTGTTCTTCCTGCGCCCTTGATGTCAGTGAGTGGCCCCCATCCTCCCCCCCTCCCCACCTCCCACGTTAAGCTGATAGAAACTGTCAATCTCATTATGATTTAGGGTCGAAACTGGCGATAACAGCTTTTAGAGGTCTTAAGAAGTACATTCTGAATCAAGAGGTCTATAGCACTGTCTGAAGAAATTATTTTTGTCTTAGCTAATATTAATGAGTTCAGTTTCCCTGTGTTGAACATCTCAGTCATCTGGGAGTAATTGTGACTCAGTTTTTTGACTTGTTTATGTGAAAGTGCAGCCAGCAGCGGAATCAGGGTGTTGACATTAGATATGAACGTGTGTATTACGTACATTGCAGTGTAATTATGTGAGCTGTGTACTTTTGTTACATTATATCATGTACCTTATGCGCATATTTATTTCTTCTAAAATACTACGCATATTTGTTTCTTGTTTATGGATCATTTATGAGGGTCATTGGGAAAGTAAAGAATGTTTTGTTTTGACACGACACCGCATACCCCCACCACGGCCACAGACCGACCGCTAACCATGGTACTCATCCGCTTGAGTTCGGCGGCAACTGCGATCCAATACGGTTGTTCACTGCTTAGCTGTGCGACTTTCAGATCTGTGACAAAACTGACGACCCCACCAAGAATGAGATGCACAGTGTTATCTGTTTTTTAAACGCGCAAAAAGTCCGACCCATCGAAATTTATAGGCGGGTAACTGAGATTTGCGGCAATGTGATGAACGAAGCGTCAGTTCGGAACTGGTGTATCGTTTTTAATTGCGGAGAGATGTGTGTGCACAACGAAGATCGCTCGGGCCGGCCCTCAGTGGTGACTGACGGACTCACAACAAGGACTGAAGCAAAAATCCATGAAAATAGGCGTTTCATAATTAGTAGAATGCACTCACTGTTTCCAAAAATTTCAACAACTGTGTTGTAACAGACTGTTAGTGCCGGTCTGCGCTACAAAAAGTGTGTGACAGGTGGGCTCCTGGAATTTTGTCAGACGTACACAAAAATGCCAAACTGCTCTGAAACTTCTAAGTCACTGTGAAAAGGATGGTGATTAATTATTGAATCATTTTGCCACTGGTTATGAGTCTTGAATATCTCATTTCACACAAAAAAGCAAAGCGACAGTCAATGGAATGGCATCATTCGCAATTCCCAACTAAACCAAAAGAAGCAAAATAAATTTTGAGCACCAGAAGGATTATACCAATGGTGTTTTGGAATCGTAACGATGTCCTGCTCATCCACTACATGCCTAGAGGTGAGACCATAAATGCCGTCAGCTGCTTCAACGTCTTCGCTGTGCCATTAAAAACAAGCGGCGAATAATGCTAACCAGTGGAGTCATCGTCCTTCACGACGATGCACGACCGCAAGCAACGGGAGTGACACAGACCTCGCTTCAGCGGTTGCAATGGGAAATGTTTCACCATCCGACATACAGTCCGGACTTAGTCCCAAGTGATTATCACTTATTTTCCAAACTGAAAGATTTTTGAGTGGAAAACGCTACTTAAGTGATGATGAACTTAAAAATCAGTGCTTCAGTAACTTGGTGGCAAGTGAGTATGCAGAATGTATACAATAGAAGATAACGTGTGTGTGAAATTTTATGGGACTTAACTGCTAAGGTCAACAGTCCCTAAGCTTACACACTACTTAACCTAAATTATCCTAAGGACGAACACACACACCCATGCCCGAGGGAGGACTCGAACCTCCGCCGGGACCAACCGCACAGTTCATGACTGCAGCGCCTTAGACCGCAATAGAAGGTAAGACAGTACGACAGGTACCTAAATTTGAAAGGTGACTAAGCAGAAAAATGGGTATCAGACTGTAGGTAAAATGCAGTCTCATTTCTTATCCAATAAAAATGTCTGTAGAAAAAAACTTTCTTTACTTCCATCGTGTATTTGTACTGCGTACCAAAACGCTGTATTATTTTAAATTGGTCTCCTTGAAAGGGTACAGTACCGCCCGACATTGAAAATAGGTACAACATATTTCATTATTTTTGTCAGAACAACACATTTTTTTTTGTAAAATAACTCAATTTCAATTAATACAGCGAAGCCGGATACCAGTGTGGGAAAGAATGACCATTTATTTATTTAATTGATCACATGTGCACTCCCACAAAATAAATCCCTACATCCAGTTTGGTGAGATCTGTGAAATGAATGAATGTATGGTCGTCTGCTAACCGCAGATTGTGAATGCGGATATATGATCATCTTTGAGTCGATCATTTGGCCACCTTTGGTGGGAACAAAGAGATGAAATTTGCCTGAGCTTTGAGCGCCTGAAATGTGGCTGACCAATACGGTAAGAAGGTGCTCCCCCCACTTCGACAGAGGTGGGAGGGAACCTCAAGAACGGCCATGTTTCAGCACTCTGCCGCTGGATCTTGTGCTGTTAAGACCTGTTTTAGTTGTGCTCCGTAATGACGAAAGAGTGGAGACATGGTATGCATGTGGAATATTTAAGAGTAGTTTGAAATATTAATTTCTCTATTTCAGGAACTTTTGTGGGGAGAATTAAATGTCAGGCAGGTAATATTAATGGGATTGTAGGAATCTTCGGAAGTGACCAACGGTCACAATGAAACCACGTGTAGCATTAAGTTGAAATACTTCCGTGTGCTTAAGTTAAGCTGAATTACTAGCGTGTGTACAATAAGTTGAAATATTTAAGAAATAACGTGTGTACCATAAGTTGAAATATTTAAGAAATGGCGTGTGCAGGACTTGAAATTAGAGACGAGTACTTCCACGTGGTGAGTACTGTGTGAGTCTCAAACTGTGTATGAGACAAAAGATAAAGAGAAGTACTCGTCCATGGTATCAGTTGAGGACTCGCGTGTGTGGTGAATACGTTCTTAATATTACTTTGCGTGATATGATTCCGTGTGACGCTAGATTCAAACTCTGAGAGAGAAGCAAGGTGAGTCGGCCGTCTATCCAGCAACGCCACTTGGCTTGCATTGCACAGGAAGACGTGCAAATATCTCCAGAGTTCATAGTAGGAAAATAGAATTATGAAGTGGGGCAATGTCGTGTGAAACTGGGATAAATATTGATTGAAGTGGGAAAGCTGAATGTGATAATGTTGTGACTATTCTCTGTGTAGTATTTCATATTCCATGTCGTAGTGTGGTGTATGTCATATAATTTGGGTATGTGTGGTTTGCATGGGAGAGTAGCAAGGTAGTTTCAAAAGATTAGTGGGTTATGCTTGTTCCTTCGGTACCGCTTGGTCTGGAGGAAAGTTTCGTGATGATGATTGTGAGAGTCGAAGTGTGAGAAATAATAATAGATCCACCATCCTATCCAGAAAGTGCACTGTAGCGTTAAATAATTACGAGACCATAATATAGAGATTCACCAATGTAAAGCCATGTCCACTGGGCGGAATTTCTCATGTGTTATTGTTGTAGGTTATAGAATTTGTGTGTTTAGGTTAGAGAATTTATCGGAATAAATAAGATAGTGAAAAGAAAAAGATTGGTGGACTTTTCCTTTGAATTGTATGTTGTCATAATGTCCCGAATTTATAATGTGTGCGCCATTCGTATTCAGTGCGGTGGCCACGTGTAGACAAAAGCCGTTAAATAAAAAAGGAAAGAAAATGTGGTATTGCCAGTGCGTAGTGTACAGTCAGAGTTCTGTAAATTACTGATAGTCAGATGCGTGTTTCCGTTGCGTATTAATCATATAGGAGGATAACTTGTAACTTAAGTGTGAGTACTAGAGTTCATGTTACTCGATAAATAAGAATGAATCCACTCGCTTGGCAGACCACTCATCTTGCAGGTCTGACTGCTTGATGCCACAGTATGAGCAAGGTATGTGGATGCCTCTCATCCTGACTGGAAATAAATAGAAATACAACTGAAAACGTAGCGTTATCTATGGGTTGTTTACATCTCAATAGGCACACACTCATTTCATGTTTTTAAGTAGTTTTTAATTTTCAAGAGCTCCACAAGAAAGTGGAATGAACGGTTCACGTGTTTGCGTGAGTCATCGATATAATTCGCTGCAAAACTCTTATCTGATTAAACTAACGGCGGGACGTTGTTTTCGCCAAGCCCCTTCTTTCTATCTTTGTTCTGCAGAACAAAGGGGGTCCTCTTGGAGTTGAACGCCGTACTGAGGCGATAAAAAGCACGTGGAATCACAATAACAATGATTCACTTTTCTTTTCAGACTCTCGGGAGAGATACGCGTGTGTAATGGGCAAGCACGGGGTAAAAGAGTTACTCAGGTTCAAGGGCCGTGATAAGAGACACGTACACGCACATCAAAATTCCATTCCATTTCACTGTTCAACTTGGCCCTGTTCAACTTGGCCCTCATATGTAAATGAACACAAGAAATGTAAAAGCCCAAGCATTCATTTATCATATCAGTCGCATAGCTTTCTCTCCGCCGTTACTGGGCAGTCAAATTCCGTAGTAGCCAAGAAGGAAGGCAGCTCGAATTTCCAACATACAATTTCTTTCCAGAGTCACTACATATGAACACATTTATTACTAACACACTACCAGTCCAGCCGGCCGAAGTGGCCAAGGGGTTCTAGCCGCTTCACTCTGGAACCGCGCGACCGCTACGGTCGCAGGTTCCAATCCTGCCTCGGGCATGGGTGTGTGTGCTGTCCTTAGCTTAGTTAGGTTTAAGTAGTTCTAAGTTCTAGGGGACTGATAACCTCAGTTGTCAAGTCGCATAGTGCTCAGAGCCATTTGCACCATTTGAACTACCAGTCTGAATTTAAAATAATAATAGAAATGAGCTCTATCCGAACACTGCCTGACCTATGAGCATGAAATTCGGAGATACATAGAGAAAAAGTAAGTTGCACGTTTTGACACACGCTACGACCATTGCGCAACAAGAGTGCCGCGCTGTCAGAAAAGAGTAGGCCTACATTTTCAGGGTTTCTTGCATACACAGTTCTGCTGCGTTACGGATAACGTGCTTCCCAGTGTGCGAATGAAGTGGGGTGGCAAGTGGAAACGTTCTGCGAACTCCGCAGGATAGTACGATTCTTGTGGGCAAAATGTCTAAATTGTACACATACCTACCGTGAAACTCTGGCGGTATATGGACCAAATGCACTGTCGCGACCAACCGTAGTGAAATCGGGTAAACAATTTGACCATGGCCGGATAGACGTGGGCGATGCTGATCGGAAAGTCCAGATATTGTTCCATGCGATTCCATGTTTTCGGCAAGCTAAAAAGAACATCTGGCGTCAGGCGGGGAAGGTGTTGTGGGAGGGATTGGGGGAGGGGGTTGGGGAAAGGAGTGGGGGAGGGGGAAGAAATTTTCCAAGGATGAGGACATTCACACTGCGATTCTCGAATGGCTCCGTGGCCAAGAAGTGAATTTCTATAGTCCAAGAATTGGACGATTGGTAGAAACTTCCGCCCGCCGTTTACAGAGATTTGGTAACTATGTGAAAAACAGCGTTACGTATTTGTGTCACTTTGAAGGGTTGTGCAGCATTTAATAAAAGTTAAGGGGCCAACCATATCGCGTAACTTACATTTCGAAGTTCCCTCGTAACTGCACTCATGGCGTACACATCCAACTTCTGTGAAAGTTTAATAAAGAAAGCACCAGAGATTAGAGTAGTGGATAATTTAATTAATACGGACTTGGGCATTGGTTTAAGTAAAGCGTGCGATATACCGCTCAGATTGCCTAAATACGCCAGATAGAAAAGAGCCTAATAACGTGTTTTTCGGTGCTACTGCCATAGAACATGTCCGTATTTATAATACTTTTTACTATTTGGTGTAGCCTTTTGGAACGTCTGAAATTACTGTGGGACAGTTGTGATCTTTGACAACGTCGGGTATCAAGCACTAGAGTGGCGTGCTGAGTGTCCCGTTCACCTTTTGATTTGAGTCCAAACAGCGAACATACTTCGGGAAGACAATTAGGAAAATGAAGAAATATCAAGTAAAGAAAATGACAACTCAGCTACAAACCCAAGAACTTTAATTAAGCCGAGAAACGCAAACAGACCACAGCCATCTCTTAATCACTCGTTGCATGCTCTTGTGACCCACGTCACTGAACCACTGCGCCATGATATTAAATGAACTTGTATTCTGCTCTGAATGAGGCTATGAAAGGAATTTTTCATCACCAACATTTTGCCGGCGATAGTTTGACAATATCCTCGTCGCCAAGAAGTCTTGTGTTAATTTCCAGTGTATACAACATTGCCTCACGGAATGTTGGCTTAAGTCGCTCTCGATATCGATCTATCCCCTAAACAGCGATCTCAATCTCAATAATATACTTCGAGCTCATAGAGAGAAATAGGAACCATATTTCTCCCTTCTTACATTTCATCTTCTTCGACCTATAAAGGGTTTCATAAAGCCCGCTAACACATTCAATTATTTATTGCACAAGAACTAAACATTGTAGAGATGTCATTCATATGGCATTTTGAAGAAAAACTCTGAAAGTTTTTTTACAAACATTCGATATGCGAACCATGAGTGGCCCGGCAGGCGTCAATACGGTAATCGAATTCTTGTCACACCCGTCCCAGCATGGCATCGTCGACTGTGGCAGTCGCTTCCCGTATTCTCTCCCGCAGCTCTGCTACATCACGTGGTAGAGGCGGTACATACACCAGATCTTTAATGTGTCCCCACACAAGTTACACGGAGTGAGATCTGGTGATCGGGTAAGCCATTTCATGAAACAGCTGTCTCCTTCTGTAGCACGGCCGACCCATCGATTCTGCAGCTCCGTGTTCAGGTACTCCCGAACTTCACGATGAAAATGGGGTGGAGCCCCATCCTGCTGAAAGATGTACGGAGAGTCCGATTGCATTTGAGGCAGCAGCCATTGCTGCAACATGTCAAAGTAGGAATGTCCAGTGACAGGGCTGTCGGCGAAGAAGAAAGGCCCGTACAGTTTTCGACGTGACAAGACACAAAAAACATTTTCCTTTGGGGAATCACGCTCAAATTCAGTGCGTTCGTGTGGATGCTTTGTACCCCAGTTTCGACAATTATGCCTGTTCACTTTCCCATTAGTGTGAAAAGTGGCTTCTTCGTTAAAAATTAAGCGATCAACAATGCCATCCCCATCCTTATTCAATTGTTGCAACTGCGGACAAATCTCAAAACGCTTGTCTTTGTCGTCGTCATTGAGCTTCTGCACTAGCTCCAATTTGAATGGTTTCATAGACAGCTACTGTTGCAGGACTGTCATTGGAGCCATTTCGAGTTCACGGGATGCACGATGCACCGATTTCTTTGGACTCCTTATGAATGTCTCTCGTACGCGCCCCACATACACTTTGCTCACACTGGGAAGTCCGCTTCTCTTTGCCGGGCACAAGCAACCCGTCGTAACGAATTTGTTGTGCCAGTGGTAAATGGCGTTCCTTGTTGGTGGTTTCTTACCGTACTTGGTTCTAAACATCCGTTGAACAGCTGTAGCATACTTGTTTTTGTCGAACGCCAACACACAGAAAGCTCGCTCCGCACCTGAACACGCCATGTTTGCGACTAGTGCAGACTATCGGCAAATTAGCAAACTATGCTGTGGCGGTATACATGAAGAAAAACTTTCAGGGTTTCTCTTCAAAATGACATATGTATGACAGCTATACAATGTTTGGTTCTTGTGCAATAAATAATTGAAAGTGTTCCCATACTTTATGTACACCATGTAGTAATAAAAATACAACATTTCGATTTTGTGATACGCAATGTTTGCTATCATCCACATATGAGACGTCGGAGGAAGGCAACAAAAGACCAGTTTCTCTGAAACATTATTGTAGTCCGCAATGAGATGTTCACGTCTCGTTTTAAAAGTTCATGAATGGTTGTGGGACCTTTTTCATCAACCGATTGCTTATTCTATATGGTCATTCTGTTCCTACTGCCCTTTATTGAACGTTTGAGGTATGCTATGCGACCAAATTTGCACGGTAGTAGAAGTTTGTAATTTATAAACAAGTCCTACTATAGCAACTGACAACCATAATTTGAGGGTATCTTGCGTACAGTTTTATTAATGTTATGTGTTTCTAGGTCAAAAACGCCACGAGGCAAAAAAGAAAATAAAAAACCATTTATCTTAAGTATACTCCATTTTTTAGGAGCGTCCCACGGAGCTCATTGGGAGAGACATGATCTGTGAGCGACAGTTACTTCACTGGTCGGCTCTTGACAGATTAAAAAGTTACTCATTTTGTTCTTCATTATTGCACGTGTATTTTGCGGTACATCCCTTCTTACATCACTATAGTTGCTTTAATTACGGCAAACACTTCCCAAAGCGTCGCGTGCGTCACTAGCTACACACTACGTAATCTGAAGACCGACACTGAACATTAAAAATAAGACGACCGATCAAGACGAATCTTTTTCTTTTTTCACCATCGACGTATAGAGACTTCGTAATTTCTTCACAACTGTCCAATGTAGCTACCTCTTTTTCTAGCGCTCAAAACTTTTAACACAATTCATGAGTAGAAACGCATATTATCATTTCTGTAAGCAACTGTATAAGTCAGTATGACTACAGTTACTCAAAAACCGTTAGAGCAATTTTCAATGTGAATTCGCATAATATATACTACATGTCATGAACATTTTACTGAAACAGGATTAATTAAAGTTAATTAAGAATTGAAGGTTCCTAAAATCCGTCATTTTACCATTGAATTCATTAGCATAGTTTATTTAGTTATTTTCTACACAGATATAGCAACGAAATATAAATTTTCAAATAGAATATTATTTTTTCTGTCCTGTAGCTGTTAAATTAACTCAACTATGTACGAATCAATTCAAATCAAATTCCTATCAACTTTAGTCAGGGAGCAAGAAACGTTCGAAGTTTTAGGGTTGGATGCAACGTGTAGTACATAACTCCCTGTGTGCAGAGTCATTCTGGTGGCGGAATGTTTATGCAAGTGAGTTGTTCAAACGAACGCCCATTTTCCTGAATTCACAAATCAATATGCCTTCTGAACGACCCTCGGACAAGATGAACAGTTGCTGGTCTCACAGTAACCTCGATAAGCTGAAGTATTTTGGGGGATTTGGTTTCATAAAAAGAAATATACTGGAATTAAATCGGGTGACTGTATGAGCCATTCCAGAGGACCACGGCGTCCTAACCATCTCCAGAAAATCTATTCTTTAGTTCTTTAACAACGTCATCATTTCCAGAACGGGCTGAGTATTTATCGTGCTGCATCCACATACGGCTTATGGTGTCCAGACTGGCATTTTCGAGGAGAGCACTTAAACTATCGACAGTAAAACTCGAGTCATCTCATCTGCCTCTACGAAGTAATGTGGATCAATTGTTTCATCTCGAAGCATAAATAATAATTGCAGTCTACAGAATTGTATGGATGATTTTTTTTCCGAAAGTCAGATGGTATGTCGCCAAACTCTTACATTCTTCACACCAAAGTGAAAAGTCGTTTTGTTGCCACTTCCCCCAATTCTTTGAGCAATTCTGATGGAATGTTGCCGACCCTTCTTCCTTATTTGATCTTAAACGCTCCAAATCGCTCTTAATTTCTGTTTCTAATACTGGATTCCCTATCTTCTAAATCGACTCCTGTTTCTTCTTCTATCACATTAGACAAATCTTCCCCCCTCATGGATGCCTTCAGTGTACTCTTTCCACCTATCCGCTCTTTCCTATGCATTTCACAGTTGAATTCCCGTTATATTCTTAATGTTGCTTTTAATTTCACCGAAGGTTATTTTGACTTTCCTGTATGCTGAGTCAGTCCTTCCGACAATCATTTCTTTCTCGATTTCTGCACATTTTTCAAGCAGCCATTTCGTCTTTGCTTCTCTGCACTTCCCATTTATCTCATACCTCAGTGACTCGTATTTCTGTATTCCTGAATTTTCCTGATCTTTTTCATTCCTCAGTGACTCGTATTTCTGTATTCCTGAATTTTCCTGATCTTTTTGTACTTCCTTCTTTCATCGACCAGCTGAAGTATTTCTTCTGTTACCCATGGTTTCTTCGCAGTTACTTTTTTTGTACCTATGTGTTTCTTTCCAACTTCTGTGATTGCCATTTTTAGAGATGTCCAGTCCTCTTCAGCTGTACTGCCTACTGAGCTATTCCTTATTGCTGTATTTAAAGCCTTAGAGAACTTCAAGCGTATCTCGTCATTACTTACTAATTCGTATCCCATTTCTCTGTGTATTTCTTCTTCCTGACTAATCTCTTAAACTTCAGACTATTCTTCATCACTACTCCGGAGTAATCTGAATCTATATCTGCTCCTGGGTATGCCTAACAGTACAGTATCTAATTTCGAAATCTCTGTCTGACCATGATGTAATCAACTGAAATCTTCCCGTATCACCTGGCCTTTTTCACGTGTACCTCCACCTCTTGTGATTCTTGAACAGAGTATTCGCTATTGCTAGCTGAAATTTATTACAGAACTCAATTAGTCTTTCTCCTCTCTCATTCCTTGTCCCAAGCCCGCATTCTCCCTTTCTTCTGCTCCCACCCCTACAACTGCGTTCCAACCCCGCATGACTATTAGATTTTCATATCCCTTTACGTACTGTATTACTCTGTCAATGTCCTCGAATACTGCCGGTCGGAGTGGCCGTGCGGTTCTATGCGCTACAGTCTGGAACCGTGAGACCGCTACGGTCGCAGGTTCGAATCCTGCCTCGGGCATGGATGTGTGTGATGTCCTTATATAGTTAGGTTTAACTAGTTCTAAGTTCTAGGCGACTGATGACCTCAGAAGTTAAGTCGCATAGCGCTCAGAGCCATTTGAACCATCCTCAAATACTTTCTCTAGGTCCTCATCTTGAGCTTGCGACGTCGGCATGTATACCTGGTCTATGTCAGTGTTGGTTTGATGTCGATTCTGATAAGAACAAATCTATCACTGAACTGTTCACAGCAACTTACTCTTGGCCCTACAGTCCTATTCATAACGAATGCTACGCCCGTTATACCATTTTCTGCTGCTGTTGATATTACCCTGTATCCACCTGACCAGAAATCCTTGCCTTCTTTCCATTTCACTTCACTGACCCCTACTATATCTAGACTGAGCCTTTGCATTCCCCTTTTCAGATTTTCTATTTATTTTTGTCCATTTTAAACGTGAAGAAATTTAGTTTCCAGAATTAAGATTAAACAACGACACAGAAGAGGAGAAAAATGGTAAGAAACACATTGATGAATACAGCGTGAGAAGCTAACCAAATAAGGAATTTTTAAGAGACAGGATGCGCTATAAGATTAGATAGCAAAAAGGAAAAAAAAAGAAAAAAGCTTAAAGCTCGTAGCTATAAACCGAAAGGCCACAGTATGGAATTCCATTAGGACCATTCTGCCTTTCACCTAGCCCACCTCTCAACGAAGTGAAGATTAATCAGGAGCGACACGTGTGTTAGCACTACACGCCTGTTGAGATCGGACGAGGAAGGAATGAGCGAGTGGGAACTGAAAATCATTCGTTACAAGAACTGCGCTAAATGACATTTATATAGAACTACAGATTCACTTAAAACACAGAAACACATAAGATTCAAAACATTAATTTTTTTCTCTAAGGAGAACAGCAACTACCTTAATTGAGACGCGATAAGATTATAGGAGCAGCTAGTAAAATTTAAACAGAACAGTGAATCTCAAGAGCAGCAACGCGTGAAAAATAAACTGTTTAATCTCGGGAAAAACAGGTCAAACGGGAATTAATAATAAATACGTTGAATAGGGCACAAAATCTCGACAAAAGTAAATACTTTAAATCAGACATCAAATCTCATAACAGTAAATGTAAAATCATGCATTAAAATCCCGGAGCACCTCCGAAAGCGGACGACCCTAAGAAACAAGGACTCTGACGTCACCGCGAATCGGGACTCCTCACAATAGACCGCCTGAACAACTCAGATTAGATGTCTCACATAAAATATTCTTTTAAAACAAGGGTAAAGCACTCGTAATAATGCAGCGGTAAAATGCCAACTCCAGTTCCCCGAAAGTTAAGTACAGGAATCTATCTCTCCCGATGATCGTTCGAGAAAAGGCAACTGGTATGTATACTAAATAACAGTAACAAAGACACTACTTCCCTTACGCGAGGCAAGTGACAACTACTGTAAATTACTGTAAACAGCTACAGCGCAAGCGGTTACAAGAAAGAAATGAAATTCGAATGCTATACGCGAATGCCGTCAATAACACACCTTAAATTTATAAACCACCAAATATCAGGATGAAGACATTAAATAAATAACAAATAAACACACTAGAAGGACTCTACTCATGGGAGACTGAGCATAAGCAAAAAGAGACGGTAGGTTACAGACTAAATAACCAACGAGAGGATAACATTCTACGAATCGGAGCGTAGAATGTCGGAGATTTGACGTTTTACCGGATTCCTGATATTCACAGTACAGTCGTGAAATGGTTGTACGGAAAATCCCCACTTCATCGCTACCTCGGAAATGCTGTGTCCCATCGCTCTTGCGCCGCCTATAACATTGAAACTCACTTAAATCTTAATAACCTGCCATTGTAGCAGTAGTAATCTTCTTCGAGTACCAAGTATACTATCGGTGTTTTGTCCCAGTTTTGTACCAGTTCGGTTGGAAAATGCCATTCAATTCGAGGGTGGTAGGGGTCATTCTCTCAATTAAAGTTAGTTTCTTCCTTGTCCACGACCAATTTATGTTTTGATCTGAACAAATAAATCTATGTGCGAGGATATTCCGAAACTGACACTTTCTGTAGAGATGATTTGGTGTTAGAATGATGTTGTGCAACTTCATTCTACATGGAACTTTCCCACAGATTACTTCCAGGCAAGTGGATTTGATATCTGAAGCTAGGAATTTTTGATGAACATTTCGCCAAACGCTGTTCCAGTCTTTCCATGGGTAACTCCTGCAAAGTGGGTGTAAGGATGGAGGGATTTCTCCCCCAAGTGACTTGCCATAATGAAATACGACTGCACTTTGCCGGAGAGTGGTTTGTTTCAGGCATGAATAATGGCGGAGACATGTCAACTAGCCTACAGGGGTCGAACAAGATTTTAGTTACAATATTTCTGTTAGTTGATAAAAACCTGAAAATATATATGGCGTGAATAATATTCAAATCTATCAGAGCATTGCGTAAACCCAAACCACATTCGGAAATGGGTGCGGCTGTCGCTAGAAAGGGTAAGTTGAGGGTGTTAGATGACCAGAATGCCCAAGCAGCCAGTATTTGTTTTATTACGTTCACCGGGATGGAGTATACTGATGCGACATGATGGAGCATAGTTAAAGCAAGCTGGTGTTAACGAAATGGGCCATTTGCAATCTATCAGAATGCTCAGTCTTTGCTCCCGTAACGTTATCCAAAGGTATTGCATTTTGTGAATCCAGTTATTGTGTAACGTCTCCTGTGAGTTGGCTAGATGCATAAATCCAGTTGCTTACGGAGCTTGACATTTTGGAACCAGTGCGGATGGATAATGAATTGTTCACGGCCCGTCTGTAGCAGGGCTAATTTTTGCCTACTGAGGATGGTACCACTGTCCTCTTCATATTTCTGTATGAGCTATTGCGTGAGATGAAGATCTGCTTCGCCATCTACTGACGTCATCTGCATATGCCTCAACTCCATATTTATGCCAAAGTAACGTGAAGCGCTCGAGGTAAGAATGAATGTGCCGCGAAAGTCGTTGAATGGCTAACGCATATAACGTCGCCGGTAGCGGGTAGGCTTGTCTCAGAACTAGACGGAAAGTTACTTGAGATGGTGGGACTGATTGACCTAATTCTGGTTTCTGGTGTGCAAGATGCATCCCATTATACTCTGAACGAAGAAGGATTCAAAGCCGAAGCCAGTAGGCACTGTCTTAGGTAGGAATAATCGATAAGACAGTAGGCATTTCTTAAGTCTAAAAAGTGTTCACATGCCACATCATTGATACAACGTCTCTGTATACTGCAAGAACATGTCCCATGGATCGACCCAGTACCGTACCAGATTGATACTCTCCCAATACTAGCGCCGTGACAGCCCGCATGCGTGCTTTGAGCTCCCATGTACAGAGCTTGAAGTCAGCGTTAATGTACCTGGCGGGTCGGTAACGCTGTAACGTGGCTGGTTTGGCTTGAATAGCTATGAAGACAGTGTTTCCCTCAGTGAAAGTTCCGGTAATGGTATACCATTTAAAACTCCTTTAAAGATATGCAGCCGCCTCATTATCTGGAGCCTGGTGTAAGATTTGCGTTAGTTTATCTAGGCCGAAGGATTGAGAAAGTCTGCGTTCTCCACCTTCTGCACATGGTCAGTGCTTCGAGTAAGCCATGTCGGAACTTGTGTAGCAGGGGAAACTTCGATCGTATAGGGTTCTGGATAATGTTGGGTTATGTAGTCTTTAATTGCCTCTTGTGTATTATAAACATTATCTTGAGGATCCAATAAGGGGGCGATGAGTTGTCGTTTGGCTCGACTGTATTCTCTAATTACATGACATATGGTTGTGGTTTGATTGAACTCCAACTCTGTATATTCTTTTGTAGTTATGCTAGTAAAGCGGAGAATCTTACCCTTGTATTGTTCGATACGTGACAGGTTCTATTGAAGGTGGTCAGAATCTTCATGCCGTTCTCTGAGTAGAGCGCTGTCTTTTAAGCCTTCGTCCACCGTCTAGTACCTTCTGCCGCGGAGGTCGCACTCGCGGCAGAACAAATGGACGTGGTCAGTCCACAAAGGGCTCTGCCTCCGCATCGGCCATTCCGCGCAGCGGCTCTCGCGCAGCGAGGGCGCCACCGCTAAGCCACGTGCAGACAGCAGCCAATAGCCGCTCCCTCCGGTTTCGTATATAGGGACCCGCTCTGCCCTAGTCCACAGCCCGCCTGTATAGGTGTTTAAAATTACAATAAAGGAAAAAAAAACCCTAGTCCAGCATTCGAGGGTTGGATTCCCTCACTTCCTCATCGAGGACTCGCACTGCCTGGGCTACTCTCAGGGTGTATCTTCGACGTGGAAGAGCCCCAACCGTGCTTGTCGCGTTGTTGCCCGTCTGCACGCCGTCACTGCTGCCCGCCGCCGCCGCCGCCGTCGTCTGTTCGCCGCCGCCCGGTGCTTGCCGCCGCCGCCGCCGCCGCCGCCGCCGCTTGGTCACCGTTTGTCGGTGCTCGCCGCTTCCTCTTCTGCCGCCGCCACCTGGTCGCCGCTTCTTCAGCCGCCGCCGCTGTCGCCGTCTCTTGGTGCTCGCCGCTTCTTCTGCCGCCGTCTCTCGGTGCTCGCCGCTGCCGCCGTCTCTCGGTGTTCGCTGCCGCCTGCAATCATGGACGCCCCAACTACCACCATCATATACACCTCTCCTTCACCTGCCCCCACTGTAACGTCATGGAGTGCTTCCTCTGGGATTCACCCGTCTCATGCACCTCCCCTACTCACAGTCTCCTCCCCATCTATCTCCTCTCCATCGACGTATCCCCACCTGTACGTCACTCCTGCTCCTACCCCTGCTGCTGCCCCTGCTGCTTCTCCCACTCCTGCCTCTGTCCCTGCTCCCAACCCCCCTCCCCCTTCTGTCGCCCGCCGAGACGACTTTCCCCGTCTCCCCCCAGCGACTACCGCTGCTTCCCCTGCCAGAGTCTCCGCCCGCCGCGCCACAGTCGCCGCCACAGAGCGCACTACCCTCTCATCCGGTGCTACTGCCTCACAGGAGAGCCCTGCCTCCCACCACCTCCCCATCCATCCAGTCCCTCATCCCTCCTCCCAGGCAACACCCGCCAAAAAATCTTCCAAATGGGCCAGTGGCGACCTCTCCTCTACTCCTTCCTCCAAAACGCCACTGCCCGCCCCACCTCCCACTGACCCCGCTATGGATACCACCCTACCTCCCTCCTCTCCAGCCCCCTCCCTGTATACCTTTGTCCTTGCCAACCCTGATCCGAAATTCCTGGATGCCCGCACCCTCACCCTTGAAATCCGGAAGTACATCCCCAGTGCACCCATCACCCAACTTATGCCTCGCAGAGACTCTGTCCTCATCAAGTCTCCCTCTCCGTCCTTCCATACTGATCTCCTCCGGCGCCTTCCCCGCATCACCTTTGGGCCCCACGCATCCCTCACCCCATTCCTTACATCCTCCTCTCCTCGTCAACCCCAACCACCTCGTCGTCCGCCGACCCTCACTACCGTCATCACAAAACTCAGCCCTGTGGTCACGGAGGCCGAGGTGTTGGCGGAACTGAATGCCCACCCCTCCCTGGAAGTCCGCTCTGCCCGCCGTATTTACAACTCCTCTGGCCCTACTTTCCTCATGCGTATCTTTACAGAGTCCGCCTCCTCCATCGACCACCTCCTCACGCAGGGAGCACTGATTTTCAACCGCTGCCAGCGTTGTCTTCTGTACAATGACCACCTCACCCAAAACTGCAAGAACCCACCCACCTGCCCCCATTGTAAAGCCTCCCACTTCCTCAAACAGTGTCCCAACCTCGCCTCCCCCCCATCCTGCAACACCTGCAATGAACCTCACCCCACCTATTCCTCCAAATGCAAAGCCAAGTCCCCCTCCCACCAACCCTGAACTCACAGTCCCCGTTCGCCCCATTGACCCACCTATCCACCCTAACAATTCCCTCCGCCCTCCCCCTACAGCAGAAGACATCATCCGGTTCCTCACCGTCGTCCTGCAGAACATCCACCCCTTCCAGCGCCCCCACACACTCCAGCAGATTTCCCTCGCTGCCCGCTCTGTTTTCCACTTAAACACCTACGCCACATACTCCCACACCCAGGCCCACTTTACCTTCACCTGCCTAGACACCCTCGTTTAAGCCCCTCTCTCCCCTTCCCACACCCTTCCCACACCCAACCCCATGGCTCGTCAACAGTATCGTCTCCTCTACCTCAACATTCGCTCCCTCCCTGCAAACAAATACCTCTTCATGCATACCCTCTCCCAGCACCAGGTTGACTCCTTCATCCTTAATGAAACCTTCCTCCAACCCCACCATGTGGTCCACATCTCCCCTTATCTCCTTCACCGCACTGACAATCCCCTTCCCCTAGCTCGAGGTGGGGTCGCTATCGGCCACCTCAGGCATCTCCCTGTCCGGCCACAACCCCTCCTCAATGACCCAACCGAACACCTTCTCCTCAGCCTCTTTTTTCCCTCCCTCACCGTCACCTGTGCCACTATCTATATTCGCCCTGCAGCTCCTCTCCCCTTTGACTTCATTTCCCATGTTGACCGTACCTTCTCCACCTATGTGATCGCCACTGACCTCAACATCCACAGCCGTGACCCTGCCACCCTTCGACGGTGGCATCAGTTCCTTGCCACCCTCCATGGTGACCTTGTTCCTCTCCCACAGCACACCCGTCCTGAAAGTAACTCCACCCCCGATGTTATCCTCGCTTCCCCCAACCTCCTTGGTCGCATTGCCGTTGATGTCCTCGATCCCGTCGGTAGTGACCATCTCCCTGTCCTTCTCACCATCTCCTCTACCTGTCCTGCCACTGCAGCCACCTGCCCACCTGCCCCTCCAAAATCTGTCCATGACTACCACCGCGCCACTTGGGATGCCTACCGGGAATCCATTGCCTTACAGGTCGAAAGCCACCCCCTCACTTTCCACCACCCTGATGACATCACCCATGCCTCTTCCTTCCTTCAGAAGACCATCACTGACGCTGTGGAGGCTCATGTCCCTACCAAACTCATCCACCCTCACCGCCCTACACTTCCTCCACAGGCCGTCCTTCTTCTGCGTGAATCCCGCAGGCTCTACCGCTCCTTCCTCCGCACTCGTGACCGGGATACTCTCACCCGCCACCAGCTATTACAGCGACATATCCGGAACCTCCTTACAGCAAAGAAACGCCGGGACTGGCGTCAGACATGCACACGCCTCAACTCCACCCTCCCTGTCAACTCCTCCAAGTACTGGTCAGCCTTCCACCGCCTTACTGGTAGCCATCCCACCCCGCATTACCCCATCCTCCATGACGATCGACCCTTTCCTGACAACCTCAGTAAAGCTAACCATTTTGCTTCCCACCTGTCTGAGGTCTTCTCCATTCCTGACGATCCCCATTTTGATCCTCTTCCCCACTGTCCTTGACCGCACTGACACCTCTGTCCCCCCGCTCGCCCCTAGCTTCCAGTACTTGGATCGGCTACCCCCCTCTGACATCAACACTCCCATCACCATGCAAGACATCACACTCGTCCTCCGCTCCAAACGCAACACTGCCCCTGGTCATGATGGCGTCACCTACTGTCACCTCAAGGAATCCCCTCCATCCTTCCTGTCTGTCCTTGCTACCCTGTACAATGTCCTCCTCTCCACTGGATTTTACCCTGACCTGTGGAAGACTTCCCGTGTCCTGCTGTTCCCTAAGCCTAACAAACCCCCCTCTGCTACCTCTTCCTATCGTCCCATCAGCCTCACCTCCGTGTTCAGTAAGGTCTTTGAGGCCATCCTCTCTCGCCGTATCCACCGCCACCTTAACCAGCACCGCCTCCTTCCTCTTACCCAATGTGGCTTCCGGCCTTCCTTCTCTGCTTACGACCAGCTCCTTAACCTTACCCATCTTCTTTCCCTCCAACTTAATTCCTGTCGCTCTGCTATCTTTGTTTCCCTTGATCTCCAGAACGCCTATGACCGTGTCTGGCATCCCGGGCTCCTTTTCAAACTCCAGACCTATGCTCTCCCCATCAACTTCGTCCGTCTCGTTGCTTCCTTCCTCTCCCATCGTCCCTCCTATGTGACTATCCACAATTCCAACTCCCGTACTTTCTACCCCTGTGCCGGCGTGCCCCAAGGTTCTGTCCTTTCCCCTCTCCTCTATCTCCTGTACACTGCTGATATGCCCAAACCTGTTCATCTTCTCCAGTTCGCTGATGACACCGCCTTCCTAGCCCTTTATCCTACCCTTCAACGGTCCCAACGTACCCTCCAAATCCACCTTGACCAATTCACCGCTTGGTGCAACCAGTGGTTCCTCCGTGTTAATCCCTCCAAGACCCAGGCGATCATCATAGGCCACACCACCCGCTCCTTCTGCCTCCGTGATTTCTACCTCACCATTTACAGCCGTACTATCCACCTCACTCCTACCCTCAAATACCTTGGCCTCACACTCGACCGCCACCTCACCTGGACTCCCCATCTCCTTACCATCCAAAACAAAGCTCACAACCGCCTCTGCCTCCTGAAACTCCTGTCCGGCCAGATGTGGGGGTCTGCATCCTTCCACCATCCTTCACACCTACAAATCCATGATCCGCCCCATCCTTTGTTATGCCAGCATCGCTTGGATTTCCGCCCCTCCCCGGTTCTATAAAGCCCTCCAAATCCTCGAACGCCGTGCACTCCGCCTCGCCTTCCGCATCCGCCTTCCATCCCCCACGCGCATCCTCTATGACCTCATCCCCTTCTACCACCTTCTCCTTTTCCTTGAACACATCCGCACACTATATATTGTCCGCCGCCTTGATCACCCTCACCCCCTGGTGTCACCCTTCCTCTCCACTCCCAACCAGTTGCCGCGCCTTTACCGTTGTGTCCCTCCCTCTCTCCATCTCCACACCCTCCATCTCCTTTCCCAACACAACTTCCACTGTCTACCACTCCCGGATGATGAGCTTCGCCCTGACATCTACCCTTCCTACCAACTCTAACCCCCTCTTCCTGCCTCCTCCTCAGGGCTCCCTCTCCTCCCCCTCCCTCCTTCTGAGCGGATTTCCTCTCCTACTCCCCCTCCATCTCTTGTGCCTTCTTTCAGTGTCTCTGCGCTCCCTCCTGCCCTGTCTTCCCTCTTCCTCTCCCGCCCCATGTGTCTCCTGCCTCTTCGTGAACCCACAGTCGCCCCTCCTCTCTTCATCCCGCCGCTTCCCCAGCTGCGCCATGCTCTCCCCTCCTTTTCCATCCTCTCTGACCTTTCCCTCGGCAGGTCCCGCCTGGTAGTTTTATTCTTCGTCGTGTGTGCTCCAAGTGGGTATTAAGTGTGTTGTTTCGGAGTGATTTTAATACTGTGGCCAACTTTTAACCTGTGCATGCGCATCCAGTGTCTTCTCTGTGTTTTAAGAATCGCCAACTGTGTTTTTTAACTTTCTGGTGACTTTTTTAACTGTCCCCAATGAACGTCTACATGTCAGTGTATTTTTACCTCCATTTTCTCCCCTTACTCTGTTTTATGTTCCCCTTTTTTACCTCCTTATGTATGTATTATTTTATTCTTGTTTTAGTTGTCATGTCACTTGGCTGAAGAGCGGCGGATTGTGCTGCTGACAGCCCTCCCCTGCCCATATGGGGCAGGGGCATGAAATCACAATAAAGAAAAAAAAAAAAACCTAGTCCAGCCAGTCTGGTACTCGCTCTGGATTTTGTTTCTATCTCGGCGGTACTGCGTTCTGGTCGTTGCTCGTTGTTGACATTTTCCTGGTTCTGGTTCCGAGTGGATTTACGTTTGGTGCTTGGTGTTGTGGTTTCCACAAGCCTCCGTTGTTTATCTCTTCCTCGTTGTGTCGCTCATAGTCGGTTGTTGTCAGTTGTCGTTGGTCTGTCGTCCGACTCGTCCTGTGTTTACCCGGTGGTTCGTGCTCCACCGCCGGCGGCTTCCCCGCCTGGCGGCTCCGATCCGCAGCCCAAGGCGTTCCCACTGTTGGTTGTGGTTGCAACACACCGCTTTAAGAATTCATTGATTTTTGGCTTGGCGCAAATGAGCCACCGTTCTGTTCCGTTTTTGTATTTGGTGGGAAGAAACACGTTTGTCCCAAAGTGCTACTACCTCATGGTGTAGCTCTCCTTCTGTTAGGCAGTTTGTGGTTAGCCGCCAGGAGTTTCTGCCTCTGTGTGACACCCAAGAATGTGAGAGCGGAGTGATCGGAGAATTTAAGTGGTAGTATTGCACACTCCACTATAGGCCTGTCCGGCAGCATTTGCATGTGGAAGTATATTTTATCAAGACAGCTAACTGCTGCAGCTGCCACGCAGGTGAAGGCCGATTGTAGTGGATGCCAGTGGCGCTACACGTCCACCAGCTGTAATCTGCTCGTCATTTGTTATGATTCGGTGCAATAATTAAAATTGTTCGATCACGCATTTAAAGTCACCCACTATAGTTGTATGCACGAAGCAGATTCAGAAGGATGTGGGTTGCAGTAGGTACTGGGAGATTATGAAACTTGTACAGGATACAGTAGCATGGAGACGTAAGACCACAACAACAACATAGTCGTATGAGGCCAGAAATTTGTGAGGAGTGGCGTTAGATGCACTTCAGAGAATACGAGCTCTTGACCCTTAAGGGGCATAAATGTTTACGATTTATATGTAAAAGAGTTGGCAAAGCTGTAGGTGTGCGTTCTATAACTTGGCTAAATAGGACCGCTGCATCGGCTGAAAGGAGTCTACTGGGGTACACCTGCATGTGGCACCAGATTATGATAATAATATTAACGTAAGCTAAAATGAAACCTATAAACGACGTTTGTTTCTGATAGGTTTTATAAAGAGGATCGCTGACTGTGCATGACCGCAGAGCCAAAGCTACTTCTGGTCTGAGATTGTAGTGTTGGAGTAAGAGAGTGCTTGGCGCTCGGTAGTAGGTAATTGTCTGTGAGCCAAAGGGGATGTGGTAGGCAGTTCATGTGGTGTGTTTTGTGAAGCTGTCAGGTGTTAGAGTAACATAGGAATTACTAGGAAATGTAAGCAGAAGTCTTCTCGCAAGCAAAGTAAAGATGTTAAACATTTATGACTTTCGTTTTGCCAGCGCGATAGTATAGATGAGTTGGCTGATAATTTGTAATTTTTGAGTAACGCCAGTATGTATGTATACTGATTTGATGAAAAGGCTAGTTAGAAACACAGGTATATGTAATTTGACGATTTGTATTTATGCTTCTTTAGTGATGTTAGATAATACTTGCTGTGTAAATCTCACTGTTTGTGGATCAATTGATAAAGACGATGTAATTTTCCGAGCAATGTAATATCAACTGACAGATTTCTTGACGGGCTAAACGTAACTTGGAATAAAATTCACTAAAACAAAATCAGTGTTAGTAATTCATTATCTCCCTGTCCAGGTCATATCTTTTTCAAAGACATTGGTTTTTTACTAAATGTTTTCATTTATCAGCCAAAAGAATTTCATGTACATTCCACAGTATTACGGTCAGAATTGCACACCGCTGAGCCTGTAGCTAGCATATTTATGTTTCTTTTTTTATGAGCGACCAGTATATATCGCGTTCCACCATTGCTTCTTTAGAGGTAAAACAATTTAATTTATTTGTTATTTACACAGGTACCAAAGTTATCGGTTTTGAACAGGGCCTTAGTATTCAGTGCCTAAGGGACTGAGTGTATTTTGCAGTGACTGTATTTCTTTATTGGAATCCGCAGTTGCATTGCCCAATCAGTTCGTATAAAGTTTTGCTGACAATAACACAGAGGAAGCACACCACTTGCAGTTACAACACGCTACACGGTAATTCGAGTCTTGTTTCCATTCCAAACACGCAGTCATTCAATAATTAATTTAAAGAAAGCTGCATAGTTATTATGTGCACAATTCCAAAAGATAAATTAATTAAATAACGTTACACGGTTTCTGGTCCGATATTAATAAGCGAGTCAAATCCGCTGGCATCTGCGACGTCAGGACAGCATACATCCTGCAAAAAAAAAAGACGAAATCAGCATCTGTTCCCAGCTTCCGTAATTCGAGTATTTTGGTGCTATTCACATTTGTAATATGTAAACGAAATGTTTCGGTAAAACGATGCAGTTAATAGTATAGTCCGATTGTCAGGTATAGCCTCTACCCATACTATTTCGCAGGAACTATCTACATCAATTTCACTACAAGGTAAACTACTTCTGGCAGCAATAAATACTCCACCACCAACTGTATTTAATCTATCCTTTCTTAACACTGTTAGATTCTTTAAAAAATTTCGGCTCAACTTGTTTCCAGCCTTAGCCAGATTTCCGTACCTATTTGAGCTTCAGTGCTTTCTGTTAGGGCTTGGAGCTCTGGTTCTTTCCCAAAACAGCTACGACTGTTTGCAACTACAATACCGATAGTTTCTACAACTACCTAACTGTGTTTTACCTGCTCCCTTTTAGACGGACGCCCTTTATGTGGTTTCCTGAGACCCCCTAACCTAAAAAATTCGTCCAGTCCCTTCCAAACAGCACCCGCTACCCGTGTAGCCGCTTCCTGCGTGTAGTGGACTCTTGACCTATTAAGCGGAACCCGAATACCCACCACCCGATGGCGCAAGCCAAGGAATCTGCAGCCTACACGGTCACAGAACCGCCTGAACCTCTGATTCACATCCTCCACTCGGCTCTGTTCCAAAGGACCACAGTCGGTTCTATAGACGATGCTGCAGATGGTGAGCTCCGCCTTAATCTCGGAAGCAAGACTGGCAGTCTTTACCCTTTCCGCTAGCCGCCCGAAACCAAAGAGAATCTCCTCCGATCCAAAGTGAAACACGCCATTGGTACCAACATGAGTCACCATCTGCGCTTGGCTGCATCCTGTACTCTTCATGGCATCCGGAAGCACCATTTCCACATCCAGAATGACTCCCCCCGGTATGCTCACAGAGTGCACACTGGCTTCCTTCCCCTCCTTGGCGGCCATGTTCCTAAGGGGCCCCCATTACGCGCCTAACGTTGGAGCTCCCAACTACCAGCAAACCTTACCTCTGTGAATGCCCAGACTTTGCGGGCCGAGAAGCTTCCTCTGGAACAGGCTGGACTACTGTATCCGCCTTAATGACATCGTCAGCCACAGATAACGCCTGAAACCTGTTCTTAAAACGAACCGGAGAGACCCTGCAATTGGCCCCTTGGAAAGTTTTTCTATACCTACCAGACTTTGGAATAATCTCCCACTCAACTAAGGGTGCGGGATCAACCTCAGTGCAGGTAGTAGCCAGGGTGGCCTCAGCAGTGGACCGATCGGGGCACATGTGGAATGTGCTCGACATCTCTTGCATCCCTGCATCCAACCCCCCCCCCCCCCCCCCCTACAGTGACGCCCCTTGGCAGCAGCGTCACGCTGTGTGATAGAAACCAACGCAGCCTGGAGCTGTGAGCGAAGGATCGCCAACTCAGCTCGCATCTGTACACAGCAATCACAGTTCCTACCCATTACTGCAGTCGCTCCTGTTTGAAGCTCGTAAAAATATGTAATAAACAAATGGTGTTCTCGGCTTAATAGCAGCAGGAATTCGAAGTGCTTTCTAACTGACGGTCTAACCGACACTCAGCCACACTAACCAAAACAAACAAAAGCCTGTACGATACGAGGGTCGATATAAAAGTCGATAAGAACGGCGTTACTGTACGCTACACTTTTATTAAAATAAAAATAGAAGGTTTTGCCTAGTAAGCACTCTTTTGTTTCTGGCGGCCATTGTCCCTCTGCAACGCGAGGTTGGCCAGGTTACTATTGATTTGGCAGTGTTAGTGGCAGAGGGTGGCCAGATGCACTTCCTGCCGCCACCCCGAAACCTTCGGGACGGAATTTGTGTACCCAGATGTCTGTGTCTAGTGTAAACTATGGCATAGTCCGAACGTTTACAAATCTCTGCGAGTCGTGTAACTGAGGCGTAACCTGGGGACCAGCCCGGTATTCACCTAGCAGGATGTGGAAAACCGCCAAAAAAGGACATCCCGGCTGGCTGGCATACTGGCCCTCATCATTAATATGGCGGGCGGATTAAATGCAGGACCGGCGTGCCTACCCGAGTCCAGAAATCAGCAAATTAGCGCTCTTGGCTACCCTGGCAGGTTGCCTACTAAGCACTCTAACACGCAAGAAATTACAAAAATAATCTAGTAACTACACATGCTTGGGCAGTGGAATTATTGGCAACTATATAATAAAGAATAAGGCAAAATTTTCTAAATGCATTTTTTGCTCTTCAACAAAATCTTTCTTTTGCTAACTATATGCCTCTTAGTAGTTAGTCTATAGTAGTTAGAATATTTTAATTTATCTGGCGGTTGTTGCTACTTGTTGTAATTGCTATAGTTCGTGTTATGAAGATTTTCTGTGAGGTAAGTGGCTCATGTAGAAGAATGGGGTTTCTACTATTGAGATTCGTGATTGAAATGAGTTCAGGCAATTAATAGAGGTGGAGGAAGTTTCATATTCCTTTAACTTCATATTTTTTGGATTTGTGTTAATGTTAGGATTTCTTGCAGTTCAGGCCCATTCTTTTGTGTTAATTATTGGAAGTCATGTAGTCAATGTATAGCAGTCAGATTGCGTTGGGCTTGTATATTGTGGGTAATCAAGAATAGCTCAAGTTTGAGTTGTCTTTGTCAGAGAAAATTCTGTAGGTCAGTGTTTATTAAAAAAAATAATTAGAGCTAGTTTGAATGTCTATATCACGAAAGGAAGTGTATACCGTCCTTTGCTGAAATTCTCCTGGCCGTGATTGCGTGTGCAATTGAAAGGAAAGTCGTTGTACCAGTGACTCGTTCACTGGCGCACTAAGTGGTTCAACTGTGGGCGTAATGGGTTTTCCTAAACTTCTTCGCGTGTGTGTCTGTAGTTTGTTGTTCTAATGTGTAGCTGGGCCGGGTTCACTAACTGCACTGAATTGGTACTCATGGCAGCATGTGTTGGTTGCGTTAGCGCCTTTTGCGGGTGTCTTCCATGCTTCTGTCTGATGGTAGTTGAAGGGGTCTATGAACGAGAGTACACTACCCTCGCAAGTGATTAACTTGTTAACACCGAGCGAGGTGGCGCAGTGGTTAGGGCACTGGACTCGCATTCGGAACGACGACGGTTCAAACCAGCTTCCGGCCATCCAGATTTAGGTTTTCCGTTATTTCCCTAAATCGCTTTAGGCAAATGCCGGGATGGATCCCTTTAAAGGGCACGGCTGACTTCTTCCCCATCCTTCCCTAACTGATCACCTCGCTGTTTGGTCCTCTCCCCCATAAAGCACACGTTATGATTGACATTAATATACGACCAGGGCCCGAAAACCTTTCACATTAATGTAAGACTCGACATTACAAAAAAAAAAAGAAAAAGAAAAAAAAAAGCGGATCCCGTTCGGCGATATTGGTAACTTGATAACTGCGCCTGAGGGGTCACAAAATCATCGTCTCCATTAGTCTTTCCCATGTATCATTTGCATGTTAGCTAAGTTGAGATGAACAAAAACTGCGTTCTAAAAATCATACTGAAATCCATGTACTGGATGTATTCTGTTGGTAAACCAAGTTTCACATTAAGCCAATCATCAGTGTCGGATATCTTCCGAAGAACTACCATGTTCAGTATGTGTTCAGCAGACAGTTACCGTTGCTGCCGTCGAATGACAGCCTCAATACTCTCCTGCGGAGTGTTGTCATGCCGACCGCCGCTGCGCCGCTAGGACGTAAACAAGGCATGTACTCGCACGACGACCGCCGCACGTAGACCACCAGGCCTATTTCCAAGCATTCCACACCAAACCTTAATGAGCCATCTCCTTGTGACGATCGATATGACGTACCCAATTTGGATTATCTGCGGCTCATAAATGCATATCATGACAGTTCAGTGCATCATATACCGCCCAGTTACGTTATGACCACCGGTCAGAACCCTGAATAATCACCTTTTGCAGACGTGCAGTAATGGTGTAGTGAGGTTCTGGATGGAACCATGACGATTTTTGTGCCATGAACGCCTGCCTTAGGTTTCTCGGTTGAGGACCCCATGATACGAAAAGCCCGATCGAGGTTGTCGCATAGATTCTCGACTAGGCTCAAATCCGGGGAGTTTGGTGGTCAGGGCAGTACGGTAAACTCATACAGGTGCTCTTCGATTCAAGAACGCAGTGTGACATGTTGCGTTGTCCTGCTGGTAGATGCAATCGTGTCAAGGGAAAACAAACTGCGTTATGGATGAACTTGGTCATTAAGGATAGATGCATAATACTTGTGTTGATCTACTGTGCCTTCTGGAATGATGAGATCGCCCAGGGAATGCCACGAAAACATTCCCCGGACCATAAATCTGCTCAATAGTTGCACGTCTATTCGCCCGTACACATCTCCGCAGCCGTCATTCATCAGACGTCATTCATCCCTGTCATCTATGGCCCATGGTTCACCACACCTGCCTGGGCGCCAGCTTTGGATAGTGTCATTTTGCCATGCACGGTATACTTTAATCAGGGCAGCAAGTGAACAGCTTACGAACTTAGCTGTTTTGGAAATGCTTTTACCCTTGTCCCGGAAGCCAATGATCATGCCGTTCTTAACGTCGAATAAATCGCTCCGTTTCCGCATTATGACGACGACTGCACTGTTTCCCACCACTTCTTCCCCCCTCCCCCGCCCCCAACCCCCTCGACACGCTTTACATACTATAGCCGCCACTTGCTGTCTGTGATTGGTTACTGCACGGTGCCGTCGAAGGTAGGCGGTGGTCACATTAATGTGAATGGACGAATGAACTGCGTAATTTTTGAACACTGATTCATAAGAGAACATTACATTTTGTAAGGTGTCCAGAATGAAACTGCTCACTGCCCATTCGCAGAAAGTAACACTCCGATTGAAACAGTTCTCATTTAACTCTCATACCAATGACAAGCGCGACGGGTGGAATTTTTGACCGTGTACTACTCGCCACGTGGAAGTAAGGCGGATACCAGTGACTGCAAAAATAATATTTTCATTTCTGACTGGTATCTTCAAACCATTGGTCTCTCCCCGTTCAGCGTTTAAGATCGTGATGACTGACAGCCTTCGACTAGCAACAACTCTTGACGTAAGCCAAGGTTATTTCTTTGGCATCGTATAGGCATTAGCCGAGCATCAGCAACATGCCAACGTATTCGTAAGATGTGTAGGCCATGTTTATTCCACGAGAAGTACGTGGAGGACCGAACATCGTTTGTTTGTGCATTCCTAGCTACCTTGTTATGACAGCGCAAGGACACATGGCACAATCTAACCGGTCATGACTAGAAACAGTGACATCAGCAGCTTTGCATCTCGTCAGCAGGGGGAACTGAGTTGTGCGTTCAGGAAAATGGGCACTCGTTTCAACAACTCACTTAAATAAACGCTCCGCCACCAGAACGTCCGTCTGAACGGAGCCATTTATGTGCAGTAAGTTGCATTCACCCCTTTTCTTTGGAAGTTTCTAGATCTCTAACTAAAACTGATAGAAATTTGATTTAAACTTATTTGTAAGCAGTTGGTTTAAATACGTCAGCTATATTATAGAAAAAATTATGTTCTGTTTAAAAAATTATAAGTTTTTCTAGCTCCGTGGGAATAACTAAATAAATTATGTTCATAACTACACAAAAAGAATAACGTTTCTTACATTTACTTATCCAATTAAACGTTCCTTTCACTTACTATTTTTTATTTCAGAATAAAATTCAGCCGTTTGTTGGACAATTTTTTTATTTCACTTTACCGATTTCAACAGTTTAATCCGTCACCTTCAGAAACCTACAAAATTTGGAACAGAAATAATTAGATCTTGACGATACATTTACGTACAGTGTAAGAACTACATTGCAAAAACTTACTTATTATTGGTTTAGCAGGTGTAAATATCTTCTTGACAGAACCACAATGTAATGACAGATTCAAAACCTTACATCCTGTATGTGATCACTATAAACACAAATTACCAGACTGATAATTTACAGTGAATGAATCACATTTACTTACATGGCCAAGTTGAGCAAGCAACAAGGAACGTATTTAAAAGTATATTAAAAGTGTAGCTAACATGTAAGGATATTAAAGAAGTTATATATAATATGGTACATTTGAAAACCATCTCTCATAGTTCCACGTAAGCTGCTACTGGCATTAATATCTAAATGGAATGAGCCAATTTTCATAGTTTTGTAAGAAACGATACACATCAAAATATTGTCTCTTTTTTCAATACAAGTTGAATACGCCTGCCTGTTTCGTACAGTTCTGTTCATGCCACACATGCATATGCTTGAGGGCAACACCTACCTACTATCTCTACAGCCTGGGGGGAGGGAGGGAGGGAGGGAGCGAGGGGGGATAGTCGCACCAGACATAAGACGGGAAGTCGCCGCGAACACAGAGGGACGCAAAGTGGAAGTAAACGCTATTCACCCGCTGCATGGACCCCATCCTCTCCTTAGCAGGCTCAAAGCAACAAAGAGCGTTCTTAAAACTTTAGTCAGTGTCACTGTATCGTCATCAATGGCACGACAAAACCCGTGGACAACCGGAAATGCAGATATCGCATCATGGATCCTACCTTCAGAGGTTTCCGCCTCAGGCGAAAATCTGCAATGGAAAACATAGAAGTCCCTCAACAGACTAAGTACTAGGGTGGGCAGAACAGAGAATAAAGTGGCCAAATGGAACCGTCCTGGGCACCCGTCAGCTTTATACGAAAGTGGAGCCGAACAAACCACCAGACACCTGTAAGATCCCAGCGCCCAGGTTCCTGCACGTTGGAGAACCTCTTGCGGACCAGAGGTTGCTAATTTTTAGTGTAATTAGATTTGGTATTTGTAATCTGTATACCCACCCCGCATGAACCATGGACCTTGCCGTTGGTGGGGAGGCTTGCGTGCCTCAGCGATACAGATAGCCGTACCGTAGGTGCAACCACAACGGAGGGGTATCTGTTGAGAGGCCAGACAAACGTGTGGTTCCTGAAGAGGGGCAGCAGCCTTTTCAGTAGTTGCAAGGGCAACAGTCTGGATGATTGACTGATCTGGCCTTGTAACAATAACCAAAACGGCCTTGCTGTGCTGGTACTGCGAACGGCTGAAAGCAAGGGGAAACTACAGCCGTAATTTTTCCCGAGGGCATGCAGCTTTACTGTATGATTACATGATGATGGCGTCCTCTTGGGTAAAATATTCCGGAGGTAAAATAGTCCCCCATTCGGATCTCTGGGCGGGGACTACTCAAGAGGATGTCGTTATCAGGAGAAAGAAAACTGGCGTTCTACGGATCGGAGCGTGGAATGTCAGATCCCTTAATCGGGCAGGTAGGTTAGAAGATTTAAAACGGGAAATGGATAGGTTGAAGTTAGATATAGTGAGAATTAGTGAAGTTAGGTGGCAGGAGGAACAAGACTTCTGGTCAGGTGACTACAGGGTTATAAACACAAAATCAAATAGGGGTAATGCAGGAGTAGGTTTAATAATGAATAGGAAAATAGGAATGCGGGTAAGCTACTACAAACAGCATAGTGAACGCATTATTGTGGCCAAGATAGATACGAAGCCCACACGTACTACAGTAGTACAAGTTTATATGCCAACTAGCTCTGCAGATGACGAAGAAATTGAAGAAATGTATGATGAAATAAAAGAAATTATTCAGATTGTGAAGGGAGACGAAAATTTAATAGTCATGGGTGACTGGAATTCGAGTGTAGGAAAAGGGAGAGAAGGAAACATAGTAGGTGAATATGGATTGGGGGACAGAAACGAAAGAGGAAGCCGCCTGGTAGAATTTTGCACAGAGCACAACATAATCATAACTAACACTTGGTTTAAGAATCATGAAAGAAGGTTGTATACATGGAAGAACCCTGGAGATACTAAAAGGTATCAGATAGATTATATAATGGTAAGACAGAGATTTAGGAACCAGGTTTTAAATTGTAAGACATTTCCAGGGGCAGATGTGGACTCTGACCACAATCTATTGGTTATGACCTGTAGATTAAAACTGAAGAAACTGCAAAAGGGTGGGAATTTAAGGAGATGGGACCTGGATAAACTAAAAGAACCAGAGGTTGTACAGAGATTCAGGGAGAGCATAAGGGAGCAATTGACAGGAATGGGGGAAATAAATACAGTAGAAGAAGAATGGGTAGCTTTGAGGGATGAAGTAGTGAAGGCAGCAGAGGATCAAGTAGGTAAAAAGACGAGGGCTAGTAGAAATCCTTGGGTAACAGAAGAAATATTGAATTTAATTGATGAAAGGAGAAAATATAAAAATGCAGTAAATGAAACAGGCAAAAAGGAATACAAACGTCTCAAAAATGAGATCGACAGGAAGTGCAAAATGGCTAAGCAGGGATGGCTAGTGGACAAATGTAAGGATGTAGAGGCCTATCTCACTAGGGGTAAGATAGATACCGCCTACAGGAAAATTAAAGAGACCTTTGGAGATAAGAGAACGACTTGTATGAATATCAAGAGCTCAGATGGAAACCCAGTTCTAAGCAAAGAAGGGAAAGCAGAAAGGTGGAAGGAGTACATAGAGGGTCTATACAAGGGCGATGTACTTGAGGACGATATTATGGAAATGGAAGAAGATGTAGAGGAAGATGAAATGGGAGATATGATACTGCGTGAAGAGTTTGACAGAGCACTGAAAGACCTGAGTCGAAACAAGGCCCCCGGAGTAGACAATATTCCATTGGAACTACTGACGGCCGTGGGAGAGCCAGTCCTGACAAAACTCTACCATCTGGTGAGTAAGATGTATGAAACAGGCGAAATACCCTCAGACTTCAAGAAGAATATAATAATTCCAATCCCAAAGAAAGCAGGTGTTGACAGATGTGAAAATTACCGAACTATCAGCTTAATAAGTCACAGCTGCAAAATACTAACACGAATTCTTTACAGACGGATGGAAAAACTAGTAGAAGCCAACCTCGGGGAAGATCAGTTTGGATTCCATAGAAACACTGGAACACGTGAGGCAATACTGACCTTACGACTTATCTTAGAAGAAAGATTAAGGAAAGGCAAACCTACGTTTCTAGCATTTGTAGACTTAGAGAAAGCTTTTGACAATGTTGACTGGAATACTCTCTTTCAAATTCTAAAGGTGGCAGGGGTAAAATACAGGGAGCGAAAGGCTATTTACAATTTGTACAGAAACCAGATGGCAGTTATAACAGTCGAGGGACATGAAAGGGAAGCAGTGGTTGGGAAGGGAGTAAGACAGGGTTGTAGCCTCTCCCCGATGTTGTTCAATCTGTATATTGAGCAAGCAGTAAAGGAAACAAAAGAAAAATTCGGAGTAGGTATTAAAATCCATGGAGAAGAAATAAAAACTTTGAGGTTCGCTGATGACATTGTAATTCTGTCAGAGACAGCAAAGGACTTGGAAGAACAGTTGAATGGAATGGACAGTGTCTTGAAAGGAGGATATAAGATGAACATCAACAAAAGCAAAACAAGGATAATGGAATGTAGTCTAATTAAGTCGGGTGATGCTGAGGGAATTAGATTAGGAAATGAGGCACTTAAAGTAGTAAAGGAGTTTTGCTATTTGGGGAGCAAAATAACTGATGATGGTCGAAGTAGAGAGGATATAAAATGTAGGCTGGCAATGGCAAGGAAAGCGTTTCTGAAGAAGAGAAATTTGTTAACATCGAGTAGTGATTTAAGTGTCAGGAAGTCATTTCTGAAAGTATTCGTATGGAGTGTAGCCATGTATGGAAGTGAACCATGGACGATAAATAGTTTGGACAAGAAGAGAATAGAAGCTTTCGAAATGTGGTGCTACAGAAGAATGCTGAAGATTAGATGGGTAGATCACATAACTAATGAGGAAGTATTGAATAGGATTGGGGAGAAGAGAAGTTTGTGGCACAACTTGACCAGAAGAAGGGATCGGTTGGTAGGACATGTTCTGAGGCATCAAGGGATCACCAATTTAGTATTGGAGGGCAGCGTGGAGGGTAAAAATCGTAGAGGGAGACCAAGAGATGAATACACTAAGCAGATTCAGAAGGATGTAGGTTGCAGTAGGTACTGGGAGATGAAGCAGCTTGCACAGGATAGAGTAGCATGGAGAGCTGCATCAAACCAGTCTCAGGACTGAAGACCACAACAACAACAACGGATCGGAGCGTGGAATGTCAGATCCCTTAATCGGGCAGGTAGGTTAGAAAATTTAAAACGGTAAATGGATAGGTTAAAGTTAGATATAGTGGGAATTAGTGAAGTTCGGTGGCAGAAGGAACAAGACTTCTGGTCAGGTGACTACAGGGTTATAAATACAAAATCAAATAGGGGTAATGCTGGAGTAGGTTTAATAATGAATAAAAAATAGGCGTGCGGGTAAGCTACTACAAACAGCATAGTGAACGTATTATAGTGGCCAAGATAGACACGAAGCCCATGCCTACTACAGTAGTACAAGCTTATATGCCAACTAGCTCTGCAGATGACGAAGAAATTGAAGAAATGTATGATGAGATAAAAGAAATTATTCATGTACTGAAGGGAGACGAAAATTTAATAGTCCTGGGTGACTGGAATTCGAGAGTAGGAAAAGGGAGAGAAGGAAATGTAGTAGGTGAATATAGATTGGGACTAAGAAATGAAAAAGGAAGCCGTCTGTTAGAATTTTGCACAGAGCATAACTTAATCATAGCTAACACTTGGTTCAAGAATCATAAAAGAAGGTTGTATACATGAAAGAATCCTGGAGATACTAAAAGGTATAAGATACATTATATAATGGTAAGACAGAGATTTAGGAACCAGGTTTTCAATTGTAGGACATTTCCAGGGGCAGATGTGGACTCTGACCACAATCTATTGGTTATGAACTGTAGATTAAAACTGAAGAAACTGCAAAAAGGTGGGAATTTAAGGAGATGGGACCTGGATAAACTGACTAAACCGGAGGTTGTACAGAGTTTCAGGGAGAGCATAAGGGAACAATTGACAGGAATGGGGGAAAGAAATACAGTAGAAGACGAATGGGTAGCTCTGAGGGATGAAGCAGTGAAGGCTGCAGGGGTTCAAGTAGGTAAAAAGACGAGGGCTAGTAGAAATCCTTGGGTAACAGAAGAAATATTGAATTTAATTGATGAAAGGAGAAAATATAAAAATGCAGTAAATGAAACAGGCAAAAAGGAATACAAACGTCTCAAAAATGAGATCGACAGAAAGTGCAAAATGGCTAAGCAGGCGTGGCTGGAGGACAAATGAAAGGATGTGGAGGCTTATCTAACTAGGGGTAAGATAGATACAGCCTACAGGAAAATTAAAGAGACCTTTGGAGAAAAGAGAGCCACTTGTATGAATATCAAGAGCTCAGATGGAAACCCAGTGCTAAGCAAAGAAGGGAAAGCAGAAAGGTGGAAGGAGTATATAGAGGGTCTATACAAGGGCGATGTACTTGAGGACAATATTATGGAAATGGAAGAGGATGAAGATGAAATGGGAGATACGATACTGCGTGAAGAGTTTGACAGAGCACTGAAAGACCTGAGTCGAAACAAGGCCCCGGGGGTAGACAACATTCCATTAGAACTACTGACGGCATTGGGATGGCCAGTCCTGACAAAACTCTACCATCTGGTGAGCAAGATGTACGAGACAGGCGAAATACCCTCAGACTTCAAGAAGAATATAATAATTCCAATCCCAAAGAAAGCAGGTGTTGACAGATGTGAAAATTACCGAACTATCAGCTTAATAAGTAACAGATGCAAAATACTAATACGAATTCTTTACAGACGAATGGAAAAACTGGTAGAAGCCGACCTCGGGTAAGATCGGTTTGGATTCCGTAGAAATGTTGGAACACGTGAGGCAATACTGACCCTACGACTTATCTTAGAAGAAAGATTATGGAAAGGCAAACCTACGTTTCTAGCATTTGTAGACTTAGAGAAAGCTTTTGACAATGTTTACTGGAATACTCTCTTTCAAATTCTAAAGGTGGCAGGGGTAAAATACAGGGAGCGAAAGGCTATTTACAATTTGTACAGAAACCAGATGGCAGTTATAAGAGTCGAGGGGCATGAAAGGGAAGCAGTGGTTGGGAAGGGAGTGAGACAGGGTTGTAGCCTCTCCCCGATGTTATTCAATCTGTATATTGAGCAAGCAGTAAAGGAAACAAAAGAAAAATTTGGAGTAGGTATTAAAATCCAGGGAGAAGAAATAAAAACATTGAGGTTCGCCGATGACATTGTAATTATATCAGAGACAGCAAAGGACTTGGAAGAGCAGTTGAATGGAATGGACAGTGTCTTGAAAGGATGAACATCAACAAAAATAAAACGAGGATAATGGAATAAGTTGTGTGATGCTGAGGGAATTAGATTAGGAAATGAGACACTTAAAGTAGTAAAGGAGTTTTGCTATTTGGGGAGCACAATAATTGATGATGGTCGAAGTAGAGAGGATATGAAGTATAGTTTGGCAATGGCAAGAAAAGCGTTTCTGAAGAAGAGAAATTTGTTAACATCGAGTATAGATTTATATGTCAGGATGTCGTTTCTGAAAGTATTTGTATGGAGTGTAGCCATGTATGGAAGTGAAACATGGACAATAAATAATTTGGACAAGAAGAGAATAGAAGCTTTCGAAATGTGGTGCTACAGAAGAATGTTGCAGATTAGGTGGGTAGATCACGTAACTAATGAGGAGGTATTGAACAGAATTGGGGAGAATAGAAGTTTGTGGCACAACTTGACTAGAACAAGGGATCGGTTGGTAGGACATGTTTTGAGGCATCAAGGGATCACAAATTTAGCATTGGAGGGCAGCGTGGAGTGTAAAAATCGTAGAGGGAGACCAAGAGATGAATACACTAAGCAGATTCAGAAGGATGTAGATTGCAATAGGTACTGGGAGATGAAGGAGCTTGCACAGGATAGATTAGAATTTAGAGCTGCATCAAACCAGTCTCAGGACTGAAGACCACAACGACAACAATCTGTATACTTATAACTATTATTATATTTCTGTAATTGCCTCAAATTGTATCTACATTTGCTTTGCATGTATTGATTTTACATATATCATCCGTTTTTTCTCTTTTTTTATATGTTGTATGCAGTTGCTAATTGATCATTCAAAAAACCTTTTGAATTTAGGTAGGAATGTTCATATATTTCGAATCTTCTAAGAAGTTCAGTTTGTAGCCCTTGTCAACTATATCCAAAATTTCCTAGTTAAGCAAGGATAAAGGAGGAAGAGTGCGTTTCTCGATTTTGAGATGGTCTGCAAAAGCTGACTTACATCAATTTCCACCGTCTTTGTTGAGCAAGAGATCGCGAAAGTGGGTCTTAAATGCCCTACCTGTCTGTCCTATATAGAAACTCGGTCATATATTATGATGAATATTTTTACATTACAGTAAAAAATACTGTATCTGAAATACTTTGTATGCCTCGTCTTCTGCTCTAACTTGGTGACCAATGAACTTGTACGATGGCACGGCTTCGCTATGGCTGAATTTCTACACCTGAAACAGTGAACTCATATGGAAATGTGTTTTTAAATTTGTTGCTCTTTTAGTCTGTACCCGATGTATTTTGATGACTGCATGTCGAAATATATAGGGTGAACAAAATTACTGGACTCGGATACCACAGCGCGAATTCTCGCCTACCAACAGTACAAAAATATCCCTTGCAAATTTTCGTGCCTTGGATATTCTCAGCAGAAAATGTACTTGAGACGAAGGTACTTTGACAATAATGTAATCACGTCTGCGTCAAGTATCTTCACTTAATTCCGTGTAGCTGTGCTAGGTACAGCGCTACGTTCGAAAACTCGAGAATGAGCGTTCGATTCCACATCTAGATGTATTTTTCTTTTTTTAATTTCCTAACAAGTTGTCACTAGCGGTTGCGCTCGCGTATCATTAGTTTTTTTGATTTGATGGGTAATGGTGACTAAGGAAACTAGTCTATACTAATATTATAAATGCGAAATTAACGCTACGTTTTCACAACTAAACCGCTGAACCGATTCTGATTTTTTAAAGTGTGGTTTACGTCACTTGGACGCACACAACGCTAGAGCGGAAGTTAGCGACTCGGAGTATTTACAGGTTATTCCGTGACAATGTTCACTCGTGTGCGTGTTTTTTGAAATTTTAAAGAGAACTGCTAATCGCCTGGCGAAGATGGTCAGTTTTTACGGCGTAATATTGTGGATACACAATGACAGAATCTAAAGGTAAGCCCGAGAACTGTATTTAAAACTATTACGTCCGGAAATCTTTCGGAAACGTATTATTCGCACTGTCACGGAATAATCTGTAAACACATCTAGCCGCCGATCGCCGCGTAAGTGACGTCGCACCCCAGTCACGAAAACCATACTTTAAACAGTCAATAACACTCAAAACCTAATAGAAATACCAAAATTTTTAAAAAAATGGAAAGGTGGTTTTAAATTTTTTAATTTGTTTCATGTTCACTGATGTAAAGAGAGGTATACCATTCCCTGCTTCCCCTCGTAGGGGTCGATTTTTTTCTCATAGTTATCCTGTGTTCTTCCTCAGGATTCAAGCTACCTCCCTACCAAATTTCATCAAGTCGGTTCAACGTAGCAGACAGATTTATAATATTTAGTTTAGACTATGTGACACGGTATCTGGTTCTTAATCCGTGTACAGCAAGTAAAGCGCCTTCAGATTTTGTCATTGTGTATTCACAATATTATATTGTTGTTGTTGTGGTCTTCAGTCCTGAGACCGGTATGATGCAGCTCTCCATGCTACTCTATCCTGTGCAAGCTTCTTCATCTCCCAGTACTTACTGCAACCTACATCCTTCTGAATCTGCTTAGTGTACTCATCTCTTGGTCTCCATCTGCGATTTTTACCCTCCACGCTGCCCTCCAATGCTAAATTTGTGATCCCTTGATGCCTCAGAACATGTCCTACCAACCGGTCCCTTCTTCTTGTCAAGTTGTGCCACAAACTCCTCTTCTCCCCAATTCTATTCAATACCTCCTCATTAGTTATGTGATCTACCCATCTAATCTTCAGCATTCTTCTGTAGCACCACATTTTGAAAGCTTCTATTCTCTTCTTGTCCAAACTATTTATCGTCCATGTTTCACTTCCATACATAGCTACACACCATACGAATACTTTCAGAAACGACTTCCTGACACTTAAATCTATACTCGATGTTAACAAATTTCTCTTCTTCAGAAACGCTTTCCTTGCCATTGCCAGTCTACATTTTATATCCTCTCTACTTCGACCATCATCAGTTATTTTGCTCCCCAAATAGCAAAACTCCTTTACTACTTTAAGTGTCTCATTTCCTAATCTAATTCCCTCAGCATCACCCGACTTAATTCGACTACATTCCATTATCCTCGTTTTGCTTTGTTGATGTTCATCTTATATCCTCCTTTCAAGACACTGTCCGTTCCGTTCAATTTTATTATATTATTATATTATTTAATGTTAATACAGAAATGACAGCACAATCGTTTGTATTATTCCACTACCAGAGACGAATTTTTCCTTTAAATGTTTAATCTGTTCTCTTCTATGCGCAACACATCTTCATGCTTTCCGGTACACTGTCAGCATTTCTTCCCTTCCCTTCAGTTACACCCATTCCACCAAAGTAAAAAGAAATCAACTTCGTCCGTCTGCTTCCTCGTCTACCTCTTCGTCTATGTAGTTCCCATGTAACGACGCAAATCACACAACCACACAGTCTAAGTGTATGCTTACCACTATGAGAGATAAGTTGGTTTTAGCGGTCACTACTCTTCATGAACGCTTCCCGCATATCTACCTAATAATCGCTACGTTCTCCGTTAAGGTAAACTACCGTCGTAAGATAAGTTTCGTTTAAGAACCATTGTATACGAGAGCTTTATTGGACAGAAAGAATTAAGAAATAAAAAAAATATGACCTAGACACGGAATCGAACTCTTGTACTCGAGTATTCTAACGCAAAACTCTACCCACTGCTTTTTTTTCAGATGGAGGTACACTTGTAGATGGTACTGACAAAGATACTTGGCGTACGTGTGATTCCAGTGTTGTCAATTTGTCTTTCTTTAAGATTCATTTCTACAGAAAGTATGCACAGGGTGAAATTTTGTTGCAGACGTTTTTGTGCTATTAGATACAAGGAATCGCGCTGTGGCGTTATAATGTGCGGATTTTGTTTCAGGTTGTATCTGCCTTACTTGCTAGGGTTTCTGTTCATCATGACTGCATGTAACTGTTTTTATTTTAAGTTTCTGGTAGTGACAAATTCTTATACAACACCTCATTGCTTCTTTTTTTTCAGAGAAATGAACGTGGAGGCAGCGGGCTTTAATATATTGGCCCGCATTACACGCACAAGCAATGCAGAACTGAGGAATTTCAGGTACGCCTTCCAAAAAGACGGGTAGGCAACTCGCACAACAGTCTTGCTCGCGACACCAGGCCCATCCAGTCGCTTGCGTCCATCACTCTTTTACCAAACCGACTACTAACGTATTCGAAACGTGGAGCAGTAAATCACAAAAATTAGTACAATAAAGAACACTATGTGAGCTCTCGCATTAGTGTTCTTTGTGTGTAGTACTTCGATGTCAGAAAACATAAAACTGGCTTTTTACTGGTAGGAGCGTGGAATGCTGGATCGCGGTATCGTATAGGCAGATTAGAGATCTTGACGAGAGAAATGGATGTGATAAAGTTCGATACGGTAGGTTTTAGTAAATGTGGTGGCAGCACAGGCTTACTGGTCAGGTGCATACAGTGTCGTCAACATAAAATCGAACTGGGATAGTACAGGAATTTATCAAATAACGAACCATCAGATAGGAATTCGAGTCAGCTGCTATGAAAAGTATAGTGAACGAGTTATCATACGTAGCATAGTTGACGCTTTATCACAAGCAAGATGCAATGCTATAAGCCCGCACAGTAGTGCCCGTGTCGGCTGGAGTGGCCGAGCGGTTCTAGGTGCTACAGTCTGGAACCGCACGACCGCTACGGTTGCAAGTTCGAATCCTGCCTCGGGCACGGATGTGTGTGATGTCCTTACGTTAGTTAGGTTTAAGTAGTTCTAAGTTCTAGGGACTGATGCCCTCAGAAGTTAAGTCCCATAGTGCTCAGAGCCATTTGAACCAAGTAGTGCCCGCCAGTGTGACAGCTTGCGTTATTGGGTTGTTGTTGTTGTTGTTGAGGTCTTCAGTCCGATGTCTTTTTTGATGCAGCTCTCCACACCAGTCTATCCTGTGCAAGTCTTATTATCTTTACATAAATGTTGCAGTTTACATCCTCTTAAGCTTGTTTAGTCAAGCTTCCGACGCCCTCTACAATTTTTGCTCAACACGTTCCCCCAATTTTCCGTTTAACTGTTCTTTGCAGTAAATGCCCTATCTTATTATACGTTCATTCACTACAATTATGCCATATTCTTCTTTTATCTTATTTCGATTTAGTAACTGCGCATTAAGTGTCCGATCAATCCATATACTCTTGAACATTCTAGCACAAGAACACATATTAGGAAAGTTTCTATTTTATTCTTGGCCGTAATATTCAATGTCCACGTTTCTGTTCGTCTTAAGGCTAAACTCGACAAAAATACTTGCAGAAAATGCTTTACAACTTATGTTCGATGTTACCAAATTTATCTTCTCAAGAACATCATTTCTTGTTATTACCAGCCTGCATTTTACAGCTTCTTTACTTCGGCCATCGCCACTTATTTTTTTGCGGAGATCGCGAAACTCGTCTACCATTTTCACCGTCTCATTTCCTAATCTAATTCGTTGAATCGTCTGAATTAATTCGGTTGCATTCCATTGCACTTGTTCCTTCCCTTTTGTTGATATTTCATCTTACAACACGAATGAGAGATACTAATCGTATCGTACAACTACTCATTTAATTCCTTTGCTTTCTCTTACAAAATTACAAAGTCCTTAGCAAACTTAAAAATTTTCAATTTTTATTTCTTCTCCCTGACCTTTAAATTATTTTCCAAAAATCTGCTTGCTGTCCTTTACTAATTGTTCATTGAACATTTAGAATAAACTGGGTGATAGACGATAACTCAGTCTCTCTCTCTCCTCAACAACTACCTTCGTTTCATGTCCTTCGACTCTTGTAACTACGTTCGGGTTTCCGTACATGTCGCTGATAGTCATGTCGTTCCCTGTATTTTATCCCGATAGCTTCAGAATTCCATAGAATGTATTCTAGTCAACATTTTAAAAACCCTTATCTAAATCTAACCGATATGGTTTGAAGACACGAGTGGTAAGAGGACACATGGCAAGTGCGATGGTTTAAGACGCCACTGAATACAACATCAAACATCGTCTCCTCCATATTGGCATCAATGTCAACAACAGTCGCTTCATATCTCACGGGTCCTAGAACCAGAGGTACAGCCTTCATTGCAGCAACAGCACAGTCATGTTACCGCAGGAAATGGCGAGGACTGTCCTAGTTGGGCATTAATGCTTTCCTGGGCCTGGCATGTGGCTAATCGGCCAGTTATTCAGCAACTATTGATGATTTGTGGACAATCCTCATTCAAGAAGACTTACCACAAAGATAACCACACCCTCTTTGAGTTCATACCAGATGTAGAGCATTGGTTCCAACTTGGGAGTAAAAAAATGAAATTTTGTGAGGGATGAAATGACTGTCTGTTACAAAGCTGAATTATTTTTAAAAGACTGTTTATTACAATTATCATAATTTTGTATAACTCTTATACAGGGTGTTACAAAAAGGTACGGCCAAACTTTCACGAAACATTCCTCACACACAAATAAAGAAAAGATGTTATTTGGACATGTGTCCGGGAACGCTTAATTTCCATGTTAGAGCTCATTTTAGTTTCGTCAGTATGTACTGTACTTCCTCGATTCACAGCCAGGTGGCCCAATTGAAGGAAGGTAACGTTGACTTCGGTGCTTGTATTGACGTGCGACTCATTGCTGTACAGCACTAGCATCAAGCACATCAGTACGCAGCATCAACAGGTTAGTGTTCATCACGAACGTGGTTTTGCAGTCAGTGCAATGTTTACGAATGCGGAGATGGCAGATGCCCAATAAATGTATGGACTAGCACGGGGCAATAGCCGTGGCGCGGTACGTTTGTACCGAGACAGATTTCCAGAACGAAGGTGTCCCGACAGGAAGACGTTCGAAGCAATTGATCGACGTCTTAGGGAGCACGGAACATTCCAGCCTATGACTCGCGACTGGGGAAGACCTAGAACGACGAGGACACCTGCAATGGACGACGCAATTCTTCGTGCAGTTGACGATAACATTAATGTCAGCGTCAGAGAAATTGCTGCTGTACAAGGCAACGTTGACCACGTCACTGTATGGAGAGTGCTATGGGAGGACCAGTTGTTTCCGTACCATGTACAGCGTGTGCAGGCACTATCAGCAGCTGATTGGCCTCCACGGGTACACTTCTGCGAATGGTTCATCCAACAATGTGTCAATCCTCAATTCAGTGCAAATGTTCTCTTTACGGATGAGGCTTCGTTCCAACGTGATCAAATTGTAAATTTTTACAATCAACATGTGTGGGCTGACAAGAATCCGCACGCAATTGTGCAATCACGTCATCAACACAGATTTTCTGTCAACGTTTCGATAGGCATTGTTGGTGATGTCTTGATTGGGCCCCATGTTCTTCCACCTACGCTCAATGGAGCACGTTATCATGATTTCATACGGGATACTCTACCTGTGCTGCTAGAACATGTGCCTTTACAAGTACGACACAACATGTGGTTCATGCACGATGGAGCTCCTGCACATTTCAGTCGAAGTGTTCGTACGCTTCTCAACAACAGATTCCGTGACCGATGGATTGGTAGAGGCGGACCAATTCCATGGCCTCCACGCTCTCCTAACCTCAACCCTCTTGATTTTCATTTATGGGGGCATTTGAAAGCTCTTGTCTGCGCAACCCCGCTACCGAATGGAGAGACTCTTCGTGCTCGTATTGTGGACGGCTGTGATGCAATACACCATTCTCCAGGGCTGCATCAGCGCATCAGGGATTCCATGCGACGGAGGGTGGAAGCATGTATACTCGCTGACGGAGGACATTTTGAACATTTCCTGTAACAAAGTGAAGTCACGCTGGTACGTTCTGTTGCTGTGTGTTTCCATTCCATGATTAATGTGATTTGAAGAGAAGTAATAAAATGAGCTCTAACATGGAAAATAAGCGTTTCCGGACACATGTCCACATAACATATTTTCTTTCTTTGTGTGTCAGGAATGTTTCCTGAAAGTTTTGCCGTACCTTTTCTTAACACCCTGTATTGGTGTCGTAAGCTGCCAATTACCTTTTCTCGAATACTATCATCAGAGTATGACACGATGTGGTGGAAGCTATGCTTGTGAAATGTGGGTGTGAACAACATATTCTGCACCCTGTCCTCTCACTTCACACATACTTTATTTTGTACCGTGCAAATATGACAGTAAAATTGAGACGTATATGTAACAAATTCTAAATATCTCATGAAACATTTCTTCTCTGTGTTGTATATACTTCCTGCAGTGGACCAGACATTGCTTCATTACTCAGTTTGCAACAGATAAAAGAACTAATTGACAGTAAAGCACCAGAACAATTACATAGTGGCTACTGTAGCGCTGTAAAAAGTATTGTCATTATCATTCTTTCTTTTCTCAGACGTTATGTCTGGTCAAAAATGGAAAGTGACGCGGACCTTGATCAAGCGTGACTTCCTTTTAACTGTACGGTATATGTTATATTGCCTTTAGGAACTTTCGGGTAATTGAACATGTATCAGTAATTACGGATTTCTGTAGTTGTATATATAAGTTTGGATGTAGCTGTATTGCATTGATGTACTGGTGGATGTCGTGTGGTATGACTCCTGTAGTTGATAGTATAATTGGTATAATGTCAACTTTATCCTGATGCCACATGCCCTTGACTTCCTCAGCCAGTTGGATGTATTTTTCAATTTTTTCTCCTGTTTTCTTTTGTATAGTTGTTGTATTGGGTATGGATATTTCGATTAGTTGTGTTAATTTCTTCTTTTTATCGGTGAGTATGATGCCAGGTTTGTTATGTGGTGTTGTTTTATCTGGTATAATGGTTCTGTTCCAGTATAATTTGTATTCATCATTCTCCAGTACATTTTGTGGTGCATACTTGTATGTGGGAACGTGTTGTTTTATAAGTTTATGTTGTAAAGCAAGCTGTTGATGTATTATTTTTGCTACATTGTCATGTCTTCTGGGGTATTCTGTATTTGCTAGTATTGTACTCCCGCTTGTGATGTGATCTACTGTTTCTATTTGTTGTTTGCAGAGTCTGCGTTTATCTGTTGTGGTATTGGGATCTTTAATAATATGCTTGCTGTAATATCTGGTGTTTATTGTTTTATCCTGTATTTCAATCATGAATCCTTCCGTCTCACTGTATATATTGCCTTTTCTTAGCCATGTGTTGGATGCATCTTGATCGATGTGTGGCTGTGTTAGATGATACGGGTGCTTGCCATGTAGTGTTTTCTTTTTCCAATTTACTTTCTTTGTATCTATTGATGTTATGTGATCTAAAGGGTTGTAGAAGTGGTTATGAAATTGCAGTGGTGTAGCCGATGTATTTATATGAGTGATTGCTTTGTGTATTTTGCTAGGTTCTGCTCATTCTAGAAAGAATTTTCTTAAATTGTCTACCTGTCCATAATGTAGGTTTTTTATGTCGATAAATCCCCTTCCTCCTTCCTTTCTGCTTAATGTGAATCTTTCAGTTGCTGAATGTATGTGATGTATTCTATATTTGTGGCATTGTGATCGTGTAAGTGTATTGAGTGGTTCTAGGTCTGCGTTACTCCATTTCACTACTCCAAATGAGTAGGTCAATACGGGTATAGCATAAGTATTTATAGCTTTTGCCTTGTTTCTTGCTGTCAATTCTGTTTTCAGTATTTTTGTTAGTCTTTGTCTATATTTTTCTTGTAGTTCTTCTTTAATATTTGTATTATCTATTCCTATTTTTTGTCTGTATCCTAGATACTTATAGGCATCTGTTTTTTCCATCGCTTCTATGCAGTCGCTGTGGTTATCCAATATGTAATCTTCCTGTTTAGTGTGTTTTCCCTTGACTATGCTATTTTTCTTACATTTGCCTGTTCCAAAAGCCATATTTATATCATTGCTGTATACTTCTGTTATCTTTAGTAATTGGTTGAGTTGTTGATTTGTTGCTGCCAGTAGTTTTAGATCATCCACGTATAGCAAATGTGTGACTTTGTGTGGGTATGTTCCAGTAATATTGTATCCATAATTTGTATTATTTAGCATGTTGAATAGTGGGTTCAGAGCAAGGCAGAACCAGAAAGGACTTAATGAGTCTCCTTGGTATATTCCACGCTTAATCTGTATTGGCTGTGATATGATATTATTTGAATTTGTTTGGATATTAAGTATGTTTTTCCAATTTTTCATTACTATGTTTAGGAACTGTACCAATTTAGGATCTACTTTGTATATTTCCAATATTTGTAGTAACCATGAGTGGGGTACACTATCAAAAGCTTTTTGGTAATCAATGTATGCGTAGTGTAGCGACCTTTGTTTAGTTTTAGCTTGATATGTTACCTCTGCATCTATTATCAGTTGCTCTTTACATCCTCGTGCTCCTTTGCAACAGCCTTTTTGTTCTTCATTTATAATTTTATTCTGTGTTGTATGTGTCATTAATTTCTATGTAATGACTGAAGTTAATATTTTGTATATTGTTGGTAGGCATGTTATGGGGCGATATTTAGCTGGTGTTGCTGTGTCTGCTTGATCTTTAGGTTTCAGCTAAGTTATTCCATGTTTAAGTGTATCAGGTAATGTGTATGGGTCTGCAATGTAACTGTTAAATACTTTAGTTAGATGTGGATGCGTTGAGGTGAACTTCTTTAGCCAGAAATTTGCTATTTTATCTTATCCAGGGGCTTTCCAATTGTGAGTAGAATTAATTGCTTGGGTGACTTCATCTTGCAAAATTATCATTTCAGGCATTTGTGGTATCATCTTGTATGTATCTGTTTCTGCTTGTATCCACCGTGCATGCCTGTTATGTTGTGCCAGGTTTGACCATATGTTGCTCTAGAAGTGTTCCATGTCTGTTATGTATGGTGGATTGTCTATTTTAATGTGTGTGTTATCTATTGTCTGGTAAAATTTCTTTTGGTTTGTGTTGAATGTTTGGTTTTGTTTCCTTCTATTTTCACTTTTTTTGTATCTTCTAAGTCGTTTGGCCAATGCTTGTAATTTCTGCTTCTTTTCATCTAATTGCTCTATCGCTTCTTGTTGCGAGATTTTACCTAACCTTTTTTGTTTTTTTTCTGACATTTCATTTCTTATAAATTGTGTTAGCTGTCCAATGTCTTTTCTTAGTTTTTCTATTCTGATCTGTAGCCCGTGTTGCCATACTGGTTTTGTGGGTTTGTTCTGTGTGTTGGTTGGTTCTGATCTCTGCCTAGTGTGTATATTTAGTGTAGAATCTACGCGTCGTTATTATCCATAGGATCGTAGGCGCTAAGACAATGTTTGTTTGACTGTTGTAACCGTGTGTGCACGATCCTTATAGTCTGACCAATGTATGACATGCTACAACTGCAGGGAATACGGTTGACACCCACCTTATTCAAACCAAGATCATCCTTTCTGGAACTTAGAAGGACGCTAATCTTAGATGATAGTCGAAAACCACACTTCTCATCGTATTTCCGCAAAATACGACCAATGCTGTTCGAAATTCCTCCTGCGTAAGGCAAAAAGGCTTTAGATTTTGGTGCCCCTCGGTATTATCATTTCTCACCCGATGCAAATTTGGTCGATAGTGCAACGCGCGTCCGATCTGTCTTTCGCTATAAACATTCTGTTGAAAGGTGACTTCGAGGTGGGCTAACACAGCTGACAATCTCCCAGGGTCCGAGATTACATGGGTCCTGTGAGGCAAGGTACGAAGGACACCTTCAAGTTGAGCCGGATGGTGACAACTGTCAGCCTGCAGATACAAGTCAGTGTGAGTAGGATTCCTATAAACGGCGTGTCCCAACGTATCACCCACTTTCCTCCTGACCAACACATCAAGGAATGGGAGGCAGCCATCCTTTTCCATCTACATCGTGAAACAAATATTCAGATGGACTGAATTCAGGTAGACTATTAATTTCATTATCGACGCCGGTCATCTTTTGTTTGTGATGACGCTAGTGTTTGCAGTGCGTGTGAGTGTTAGCTTTCCGTAGTTTCTCTGAGAACCGAGATTTTAAGATCTGTTGCAGAGCGCTTGTTTGCTGCAGTCTTTTCTTCAAAATGGTATTATGTGCTGGAGTCGAAATACAGGCGGTTTTCAACGACGTCACCCGGCTGAAATCCCGTTAAGTTATTTGAAAATTGAATAAGCTGGGAGAAACTCGGGTATCACAATAAAATAATTTTAATAAAGAATCGTCTTGGCGGCCTTTCGAATAAAAAACTTGTTGCGGGTTCTTGCAGGACAATCGATTCATTTCGGAAAGTGTAGACAGGGTGACAGATGAATTTGTTACTGTCCAGCTACGTTATACAATGTCGTTCACGAAGAAACTAGAAAGAAAGAAATGTCAGTTGTAACCTATAAATATTAAGTAATAATGTACTAATCGATTCAAGTACGCCCAATCCCCAGATAGTATTCCTGTCCCATTTGATAGAGTGAATCGCGCTTTTTCAACTCTCCACATAATGTCAGAAGCATGTGGTGGAAGATCGCACACACTCCTGTTGAATTTTTCTTTGTTACGAGTTTGAGAGTGACAGCGTGCAGAAATGCGTTATTGTTCAGAAAAAGAATTCCTGGCCTCTGTAAAACCTTTGTCTGTTCAGTATAAACTTCATTGTGTTCTGTGTGACTTAAAGAAGTATTCGATATCAGAGCATGAAATTTCTGCAATCTCGGGCATTAATGTACACAGATATACACTCATAGACACAATTTCTAAACAGGAGAATTAAGACACCTTTCTCCTGTCTTCATCCTACCGCCAACTCCATAAATCGCTGCCAAATGAATGAAAGAAAGTAGTTTCGATTCTACCTGCAACATGGTGGTTTGTTTGCCGCTTCCGTTCAGGATGTAGTGTGAAAATAAATTAATATTCGAACTGTAGCTAATGTAATTTTATCTCCACAATTTGGATGGAAGCGTTGGATATTAGGCTGAAAGATGTTCATAGAGACGTCCCTGGATAAGTGTATACGGCAGATTTCGACAAATTATTAATAATTTGCTGGCAGTTCGTACTTTTCAACTTCAGATGATAATAGCAGCATTCGTTTCCATTGTATACGACTAAAAATAAAAAATAAACAAGTTTCGAAAAAGTTTTTATGACAGAAGGAAAAGGTTCTTCAAAATTGTATGGTTTCCCATTGTCTTTGAAGTATAGAATACAAAAACTCTTTACTTGTGTTTGACAGGACATAACTGTCTCTGATACCGTTGAGATGCATTGTTAACTTATTGCGTAAAACTTTTTATGAGAAATTAAGGAAACTGCTGTAGAATGCATGCGCGCAAAAAAAAAAGAAAAACTACGCTCTATTTTATGATATAATTCCAAATGACACTCGCACACGTCTCTTTTGGAGATATATGCTAGATTACTGTACATTAGTTTTACGATTTGCAGCTATTAATTTTCCAGTGTAATCTTTGTGTCTTTGGACATGTTCAATGAAAAAAATTAGATAATGCATGCTTTATAACGTATAGTCAGTGAATTAAGTTTAAAACTGTCTCATTTTACAAAGAGCATTTTGCTTGGATCCAAATTTTGGACACTTCATTCGTAAAAGTGTTCCTACTTTATCCGCATTCTATGCTTTGAATTAACAGCCAGGATAAATTTTAGTAATATTTTTACATATTTATAAAATTATTATTTCAATTGTCTCATAGTCTAGAATTCGCTTGTGTTCTGGCATTAAAATTATACTCATTGGCATAATTACATCAGTTTCTATAATCCGAAGCCGTACTGAAAGGTTTCGAAATGGACTAAAGCGAAAACTTGCAGTTACTCTAATTATCAGATAACTTTATAGAAATTTATCTATAGTCACCATTAATAATAGAAGCTAGTAATTAACGTTGCCGCGATCAGCAGCTTTTACCAGCAACGAATGTTGGCACAAGCTTTTTCACTTTCATAACGTCGCACTTACTGCTAACTGCATCGTGATGGAGCAACATTCATTTTCGTTAAAGCACAATTCATCACATTAACTGACCTAGTACAAAGAGATTCATCAGTTAATTACAGAGAGAAGATTTGAGGGCTCGGCGCAACACGTGCATGGAGCTATTTCGCAATTCATTTTAAAGAGAAGTATTTCCAATCAAGATACTTGAGAACGGCAAGCAGGAAAATTTAATTAACTTGCTGGGGAGCATTTCTAGGTTCCTGCAGACTGAAAAAAGTGTATGTTAAAAGAAATTATTCAGTACATTAAGGGTGATGAGAGTTTAATTGTGACGGACGACAGGAATTCAATAACAGCAAAATAAAGAAATGGAAAAATAGTAGGAAACAGTGGACTGGGCAAAAAGAAAGGAGAACCAGGCTAGCAGCGTTTTTCACAAAGCACAATTTGATCACTGGTACCATTTGGTTTACGAATCACGGAAAACGTAGTATATGTAAAAGAGATACGCAGACACTCAAAGATTTCATGTGTGTTTTATACAATACGAAAGGTATTTTAAACTGCAAAACATTTCCAAGAGTAATCTGTACTATGACAACAAGTTACTAACTATGAGTTAAAGTTGAAGAAATTAAGTAAATTTAGGAAGTTAAGAGTAAGAAGATAATATCAGAAAAAGAATATAAATTAAACAAATGAAGCAGGCAAAAGGAAACATAGAATTCTAAAACTGAGAGTGACAAAAATGCAAAATTGTAATACACAGGAATAATTCAAAGCGGTGTAAGCATGCAAGCCATAATAAACATAGATGGCGCTTATAGGAAAATTAAAGGTATCTATGGAGGAAAAAGAAGTAGTTTTGTGCACATCAAGAACTTAGATAGCGAGCTGGCACTAAAGAAAGAAGGGAACGCTGAAAAGGTGAAGAAATATAAAGAATGGCAATATACAGGAAAATAATTAGAAGACGATATTACGGAAAGGGATGAAGTAAATGAAGATGAGATAGGAAATGTCATACTGCGAGAAGAAACTGATAACGCGCCGAAAGATGTAAATCAAAACAAGATACCTAGAGTTGGGATTTTCCTTCAGAAGTACTAAGATCGTTACGAGATTCTGCCACGACAGAAGTAGTCCACCTGGTATGCAAGATATACGAAGTAGGCTAAGTACACTCAGACTTCAAGAAGAACGTTGTGATCCAGTGCTAAGGAAGGGATATGCTGACAGATGAGTTCCCTACTCATCAGGCTGGTAAGTCATAGTTGGTAAAATACTAACGCGAATTATCTACAGGAAGGAGGAATGACTGTTCAGGAAGAATGTCTGAACATTCGAAGCAATACAGACGCTCGACGTATCGATGAATATAGACTCAAGAAAGTGAAACCTACATTTGTAGCACTTGGAGGGTTAGAGAAAACCGTATGGTATGCGTTTTCAATTTCTGAAGCTATAACGAACAAAATAGAGTTAGCGAAAAATAAGCTACGGCTTATACAGACACAAAACTGTAGTTATAAGACCCGAAATATATGAAAAGGAGGCAATAATTGAGAAGAGAGCGAGACGCAGTTATAGTAAACCCGCCATGTTTTTCCGTATCGACATGAAGAAGTAAGTAGTGCTAATGAAAGGGATTTTCTGAAAAAAAAAAAAAAAAACAATAAAAAAAATAAGTCTGTCAGAGACGGCGTATAACTCGGAACATGAGTAGTGTATTAAGGAGAGATTATGAGAGAAACATTAACAAAAATTAAATAAATGTTAAGAAATGTAGGCGAATAGGATAAAATGATCCTGAGGGAATTAGATTAGGAACTGAAACACTGAAAGTAGAAGACGAATTTTGCTGTTTCGGCAGGCAGGAGTAAAAACGATGTAAAATCCAGACTGGCAACAAGAAAAAGAACTTTTCTGAAGAAGGGAAATTTTCACTAAAAACATTACCGACCAGAAGACAATAGAAGTTTTTGACATGTGGTACTGCAGAAGAATATTGAGGACTACAGGAACAGATCGGATAACTGATGTATAGGTACTGCATTTAACTGGAGAGGAATAAATTTGTGGCACAACTAGACTAAAAAAAAGTGATCGGTTGATAGGTTTGACTACAGTAAAAATGTTTAAGCGGGTATAGTTGCCGCAGATGTGAAGAGAGAAGAAAATTGCACGAGACAGGCTAGCGAAGAGAGGTGTATCAAATCATTCTTCTTTTTGGAAACCACGAAAACAACAACAGAAAAAGTACTGTGGAATAGCCTGTGTGCCACTATTCGTGAAACTGGAGACCACAAATAACGAGCGTAGTCTGGACAGATGTAACTGTCAAAATATTACCTTTCATTTTTAAATCAATAGTAGCAAATTTTTGCGTTTGGTGCAAGTATCTTGATCTTACTTCAGAAGGAAACAAACGTGGAAACTTTGCGTCATTAAAGATAGGAAACACGTGCTGGATCATTTCTCCCAATAGTGAAAGCTTGCATTCAAATAGTAAGTCGTTGCAGTGAATAACATGGTATGTTGGCCAGTATTACTAAAATACTTCAGATTCGACACGCCAAGTTCAGTGCCTTGATGTGCGATACCAGAGAAAATCGCTAGTAGTTTGAAAGGAATATTCAATTTCTGCCATTTTGAATTAATTCATTCACCACACCAAGTGTTTCAGAAAGCTAGCTTCTATCATCAGCTGTTATAAAACCAGAATCCATGCACCAACAGACTACATTTTACGTATTCTATGTACTCAACGAAAAGTACACACACAAAAAATTCAGACGAGTTATTAGTATAACTCTAATTTACTCGCATTCGCAATTTCTCAGTTACGCAGTTTAGAATGTTCACAAGACACTGAAGATGTTCCGATCCTGAAGTTGTACCTTCACGCCTATGTCGGGAAGTCTTTCAATATATGTTATGGTGTGCTAAAGTGTACTACTAGACGGGAAGGTTAGATTTCACGTCCCATCGAGGACAAGTTCTTTTATCGAGGAAACGAAACCTCGCAATGAACGAGAATGAGGAAGCATATCCCCATTAGTGGTGCACAATTCGAGAACAGCGAAAGCTTCGATTCCAGCATGTTCTCCGTGTTCTCAAAAATCGATGTCGAGTATCCTAAGACCAGAACCGGAACGAGCGCTCTCGCGTCCCGTTGACGATCAGCTCGTGACATCAGCACTTGAGACCAGAAGGAGAATTCTTGTTGGCAATACAGATAATAGATTTCGCTTCTTGAGTGAATGTTGGATACCTATCGTTTCTCAAGAGCAGAGTTCTCGATTCTACTCATCATTTATCTGGCCTTCATCGCAATCGATTTAGGCAAAACAGGGAAATATTAATGCGGACGACGTAACGTGAATTGATTTAACTGCTAAGCAACTTCAATCGGTAATTCTAATTCCGTCAGAATCGGTGTTACCTCTTTTGCTGAAGAGAAGTGGCAAAGTAATTGTATTCTATGGTCAGTAAGCGAGGCAGAACGCCGCTAGATCGTTTCAAAACTTAACAATTAAAATCTCTGAAGTGTCAACGAGAAACTAATAAGTTTACCTCTTGAGACTGACGGGCTTCGCTTCTTTGCTGCTCATTCATTTGCACCTTTTTACTTTTTTATTTTACACATCTACAGTAGTTCCGTCGGAACAGACTGAGTAGCAAATCTCCATGGTCATGGAATGTGTCAGTACATGAAATTACAACAGGAAAGTAATAACAGATAAAATAAAACGCTTATCAGTCCTAAAAAGACGACAAGCTGTAAGTAGGTTTATATAAACACAGTCAACAATGTAACACAGGAATTAGCTTAATTTTTCAAAGAAATCCTCCACAGAATCCTGAGGAAGCTCTTCAGTTTAGATTTGAAAGCGCTTGGGTTACCGCTAAGATTTTTGAATTCTTGTGGTAGCTTACTGAAAATGGATGCAGCAGAATACTGCACGCAATTCTGAACAAGACTCAAGGAGGTGCGGTCCAGACCCACATTGGATTTCTGTCTATATTGGGTGAAAGCTGCTAAAGTGGTTCGCGAACTTACTCACTTATTGCCCGATCTGCCTGAGCCAAAAATACCCTTTGAGTTTGGAAAGAGCACCCTAAAATATAACACCATACGTCGTACGCGAATAAAAATAAGCAAAATAGTCTACTTTTCGTGTAAAACTATCACTTACTGCAGATACTGTTCTAATAGTAAAAATGGCAGCATTAAGTCTGCAGATCCTGAACATGGGGTTTCCACGACAGTTTACCATCTATCTGAACATCTAGAAATTTGAACTGTTCAGTCTCACTAATCATATGCCCATTCTGTGTAATTAGAACGTCAGATTTGTTGAACTGAGTGTTAGAAGCTGTAGAAACTGAGTCCTACTGTGATTTAGCGTTTTTTTGTTACCTCCAAGTCGTGAACTTACGCCTTGAACTGCATTATTTGAAACAGTGCTAATGTTGCACACAATATTATTTACTACCGAGCTAGTGCCATCAGCAAAGAGAAATATTTTAGAATCACCTGCAATACTAGAAGGCAGATCATTTAGTAAGATTATAACTTCTATTGTTAAACAAGAATCCAATGCTATTTACTCGTCTAAGGAGCTGTCAATAAACTTAACAATTTCCAATATCTCATCCTGAGATCGAATTTTCTAAATGCAAATATTGCAATATGTTTTAATTTATAAAGTGTGAGGAGGGAAGTATGGTTTTAAGGTGACAATAAACCGATGTAACCATAGCTACATCGAAATGAAGGAGCTGGTATTTTTTAGTCACGACAAAATAGAGGATAAAATATTTGATACACTAAAAGGTCACTTTTTAAAAGATGGTACTTCGTACTTGATCTGTTAATATCAAGAGCCCTCTTATAGCAACATTATTTTAATGTCACTGCATACCTGTAAATCCTTTTTCGGTCCGGTATTATACTGAAGACAAAGATATTAAAAATATACTAGAGAAAAAGACATATAGATAATGTGGGCCCTAAAAACGAACTACAAAAATTGCAGTGACATTAAAATTGTCCTGTTATCAGTACTGTTGACATTACTAGGACAAGTACGAAATACCGTCGATACAAAAAGTGGCCTGTAAGTAGGAAATATCGATTTTTTTTAATAATCATGGGCTCCAAGGAAGTCAGAAACACATAAGAAACTAAACCACTGCGTGAAAATGCTTAAAGGGTCAAAGTGTTATTCTAAAGTGGGAGGAAAAGATTATCTAACGTTTACAAACCAGACGGCAGTTATAATAGTTGAAAGAGACAGACAGACTCGTAGCCCGACCATCATGTTATTGAAACTGTAGATAGTAAATAGTTTAGAGAATCTACGGAGAAATTGAGAAAATAAAGTTCAGGGACATGAAGTAATTACTTAAAGGTTTTCCCATGAAAGTGTAATTATGTCACAGACGAAAAAAGACTTGTAAGATCAGTTGAACAGAGCTGATAGTGTATTGAAAAGAAGTTATAAGGTGAATTTTAATAGAAACAGAAACGGCAAAAGGGATGTAGGCGAATTAAGTCAGATGATACTGAGGAGACTAGATTGGGAAATGAGATATAGAAAGAAGAAGCGGAATATAAACGTAAGTGTTGGGAAGTTTTTCCGGTAGCAATCTATACAGTAGTGAACTGTGGACGCGACACAGTTCAGACAAGAGGAGATTAGAACTTTTGATATGTGTTGCAACAGAAGAATGAAGAAGATGGTTAGATGAGAACTGAATCGAAAAGGGAATAAAATAGCTTTACATCTGGACTGAAAGGGAACAAGTAATAGTTAATTCGGTTATGGAGTAAGTGTGTGATTTTGGGAGGAGGGGGGCGGGGCGGCAAGATTGTAGAGGGACACCGAGGGTTGACTACATTAAACAGATCCAAATGGATATAAGCTACAGTTCGTATGTAGAGAGGAAGAGACTGGCACAAAATAGACTGAGGCATCTTGTCACGGTACACCGGCTTTCCCCGTCGGCGGTTCGAGTCCTCCCTCGGGCATGGGTGCGTGTGTTGTCCTTAGTGTAAGTTAGTTTAAGTTAGACCAAGTAGTGTATAAGCTTAGGGACCGATGACCTCAGAAGTTTGGTCCCATAAGACCTTACCACAAATTTCAAATTTCAGAATAGACTAGCACGGAATGCTGCATGTAACCAATCTTCAGGCCGAAAACTAAATAATAACTACTGCTCCTGAAACTACAACGACTGGACAGCAAGCCTGACCCAGCATATGCCACGAGGAAAAACAAGGTTTTAGTATGCTTTGTGTGTGTGTGTGTGTGTGTGTGTGTGTGTGTGTGCGTGGTCGCGTGCGCTCGAATGTGAGTGTGTTTTTTAATCTAAGTTGATCTGGGAGTCTAGATCTGCAATGGATATTAGCACAGTAGAATTTTAAATATTATTACGGAAAGTACATTACAGCCAACAGAATATCATAACGGTTTATTATAAGCTGCCATAAATTATTGCAGCCCTGGAAGTAAGTGACTGTATCAGTAGTGGTTCACGTGCTCATGGAACACTTTGTATGATTTAGTTTACACTTGACACTGAAGCTGTTGCAACTGTACGTCCGCAGAATTGGAATCATACTCATATGGACGCTTTAAGCAAAATTACCTATATTGCATATGCGTCAGTTATTTACTCTTCCTCCAGAAAATGGTGCATCAGAGAGGGAAGCTCATATTTCAGTCTTCGAAATGAGTTTTTGCGAAGGCCAATCAAACGAAGCATACACTGTGCACCATTGCAGGAGACAATCAAGGCGCCAATTTGTCCGCGTAGTCGTATAGTAAATTACATTTGAGTGACCTTGAGAAATGACAGAAAATTCGAAAGCATGTCCTCCTAGGAACGTCACAGGAAAGCGGCAAGCGATCCGAAGTTCTTTATTGGAACCCATCTGTAACTAGCGGCAATTACGAGATAGGGTAAAGCAACCACATCCGACTATCGATGTAGAACATCAGGCCTAATCTAGTGGAATATAAATAATGCGCAGAGTAAATTTAAAACTGCTGTACCGCAACGCACAGATAGAAAAATTAATTACCTCTTCAAGACTGATTTACAAATTACCTTGTATTTTTGTGCTGAAAGAGAACGAAACACACAGAGATCGCTGCACAGACAATGTGAAAGAACATATGTCAAAAATGTTAGACATCTATAAGATCTGCTCCAAGGTACGGCAACCAAACAAATTTTGCTCGGAGCCAGAATGAAAGTAACTACGAGGGGACCAACATCAGTCACAGGAATGTAGCAGCGGTTGCGCTAATATCAAGAATTAAATAAAAGACAGATGATTGTGAAAATTTCTGTGATTGGACGATGTAATAGAGTTGATCAGTGGATACATTGTAGGAGATTTGAAACAGTTTAAAATCGTGTGTACATCTTCGATAACCGGGTTACTAGCGAGGATGAAATTTTCATCTAAACTTTAGTGAAGTTCACTAGTATAAGTAATGCTAGAGGAGTATTCTGAGTGTAGTAAGTGCGGCGAGGAGTGACAAACACATTCAACGTCAACATAAAAAACGGCGTGGAGCATATCAGATTGTTTTATCGTCGTTCCAGACTCCCTTCCGCTCCTTTTTTTTTTAAAAAAAAACCTACCCATTTATTTCATCAGAAGCAAAAAAGAGAAGTACCAGACACGAATAGTTTCGCGAAGGAGAGGGCCATTTGTTTACCTGCTTTTATGAGGAACAGAAGCTCCCAGTAGGATGCCGGAGGTGCCAGGAGATTAAACAAAATGAGGGATTCAGAATCGATTTCGTGCCGATGGCGACAAGGAATGTGACGTCTACGGGGCGCGTCATAACAAAGTGTATCGCGAACGAAAGGAGGTGGATAAGGAGTGAGGGATTTGTGTCGGCGATAAGAAAGGAAGAACACAGTACGCTGCTGCTGGCAAAATGTGCAGAAGCCGACTACGCTGCAAAAGGACCGCCGGCAGCCGGGCGGAAAGGAGCAAAAAGTGAGAGAATGAGAGAGCGGGAGGCGAAAAATAAAAGGGGTGATTGTGCCAGGGAGGGGAAGAGGGAAGCTGGAGGTTGGTTGGGTTGGGGGGGGGGGGGGGGGGGAGGAGGAGGCGAGCAGACACCTCGCTCTTGTCCGGCGGCAGGAGCACAAAGGACGAGGTATTTATGTGGACCGGCGGTCCGTTCTTCAGGCGTACAGCCCTGCTCCGGCCTAAGTAAAATGTCTCACGTGATCCGGCAACGCAGAGGGCCCGGGGTTCGATTCCGGAATCGCTGACCAGTCTGTGAGGGGCGCCTGGTCAGATTAAAAGCCTACTTCGAAACGTCTGAGACAGATCGCTGTCTGCTGATAGGCATTCTCATTACTTCTGTGCGTTAGGGACATGTAAGCATCACATGGAAATTTATTGTTTTCACTGTCCATCCTCTTTGTACATTGATGTATAGTCAATAGCCCTTTTTCGTCACCGGCCGCTGTGGTCGAGCGGTTCTAGGCGCTTCAGTCCGGAACCGCGCTGCTGCTACGGTCGCAGGTTTGAATCCTGCCTCGGGCATGGATGTGTGTGATGTCCTTAGGTTAGTTACGTTTAAGTAGTTCTAAGTCCCGGGGGACTGATGACCTCAGATGTTACGGTCCCATAGTGCTTAGAACCATTTGCACCTTTTTCGTCTGGAATTCTTAAAACTTAGTTTTCTTCGTCCGTCTCTACCGCTTTCTTCCTGGGAACTATAAACATCAATATACATTCGTTATATTTCATTTCTGCTGTCGGTTCCTACGCCGCTGAAGCCAGTTGTGATTTATGTTCATATAATTTCCAACTTTATTACCACCGACTAGACTTACGCTTCAGTTACATCTAAAGTATCTTCAGCGACGATTTTTCGAGACTGACAAGTATTTGAGCTTTCCTGGATCTGCTCCTGATTTCTGGTACATTTTATTAGATTTTTGTAGCATCTGGTTGCGTCTTCGAATGCCTGCGGTTTCACATGGCAATAGTGCAGACGTGGGAGTTTGGTCTTTTTTCTCGCCTTAATACCAGAAATATTTCATAAATGTGTGATTTATCCAGTCAAACGTCTCATCTGCTGTAGTATTTCTCCAATGTAAAAACTCTGACTCAGTATCAGATAACTATTTCTTATGCACATTTTCTTCAATTCACGAAGAATAAATCGAATCTCCCAACATATGATCTATTATCTCGTAAATCTTGCAGGCACTGACCGTGTAATATATATGTCCCGCTGACGGATTGTTGTGTATCGTTTATGTATCTGTTTTTATCATTATTATTAATATTATTCTCTGGTATAAGTGAACATAAAGGAAACAGTGTGAGTGGTGACAAGTGTGCGTGTGTATCTGCGTAATAGAGTTCTCAAAATTCTGTAAGTACAATACTTTGTTTTTTTATATTTCACAGCATCGACTGAACAAAAAAGTCACTAACGACAAATTTAGACATCTTTGTCATGCAGTGAAGTTGCCAAAACAACGTAGAAGCTCATGTAAAACAAACGTAATATTTACTGTAAAACAAACGTAATATTTACTGTGTATAACATACTTCAGAATGTGAATCGTTTGACGAAGTTCGACATATAAAATATCTCTTAAGGCTAGCTAAACATAAATTGCGTGTGGCATCAGTAAAATAATATTTTTATCGCTGATACATATCTAATGTCTTCATAGCGACAGGCATTTAACTGCCCTATCAAAAAAAGTATGCTACAATAAAATAATGGCCTAAAGATCATCGCTATAAAAATCATATCTGTAGCTATAAGCTTTCTCTCTTAGTTCAAAGTAAGAAAACCACAAAACTAAGCGTCATTATCGCATAGCATCATCCGACACGAAAGCTTGTCAAATAAATTTAGGAATGTGCTTAACGGGTTTCCGGCAACTTTAAAGCTTATTTTCTGTAGAATTGTATCATGACTCCATTTTACTCATTACTGCGGGACAGGACTTGGTGTGAACTCACAACAAGGCGCGGGTGTATAATCACAGGGAAACTGTTATAGTTAAAAACAAATAAATCACATTCACACTGTCACTTGTTGCGGGTTATCTAAATAAAACGAATGTTGAATTCACTACTATGGATTGTAACTTCCTCAGTAATGGATAAAACTAAAAATTAATGCTTTCTATTGTTGGTTCTCGTTACAGGTCGTTTTTTTCTGTCCTCTTTTTTCTTAAAGACTCTTGATACTCCACGATAGATCACGAAGATACAAAAATTTCAGTCTTCCTTTTCCCAACAGGTTTCCCTACAATTCATATCTTTCATAAGTGCAAATTAATAATTAAATTTTCTTTTTCCAAACTGGAGCCCAACGTTTCGCTTCCAATGTTTCAAATTTATCTAATCTATAATTCGGTGCTAACCACCTGATTACCAAGAAAACACGATAATTTCGTAACCACATTACATCTGCATTTTCACATCAGAACTTCTATCTTTAAAAGTCGATCGTTACACCAGGAGCACCTTCCGTTTTCTTGATCCTTTTAACTATAGGGAAGTTTCTAAACTATTTTTTTGACATTAACATTTTCGCAAATAGTAAGGCGACCGCTCGCGAAAAATCCGCTGCAGATCCGGGTTCGAGTCCCGGTCTGGCACAAATTTTCATTGTCGTCATTCCATTCTACAGCCGATGGTAGTCATTATTCGCATTTGCGAATTCATCTGATGTGTTTCGTAACGGCTGTGGTCGCCGCAGTGCATCGTCATCGGAATAACACAGGCACTGCAGTATCGTATTTTCGCATTTTGTTTTTTAACAGTATCTTTTGTTGACTTCGTAGCCTACTCACGGTGTTATTAACCGTTATTTAACACTTTAGATTAAATTTCGTTTTCTAAGAATGTGGTTTCTTTCAGTGTTTGTGTAAAATATTCAAAAAATTTGTGTGTGTGTGTGGGGGGGGGGGGGGATTCAAAAATCATCTGCATATCCCTGGCCACTTCAGACAACGCATAATTTCTTCAAACTCGCGGATAGGTTGCACCCTACCGCTTTGTCTGGTTTAGAAGAAGACAGACATCAGCCATCTGTTGGTCATTTCTGTAAACTAGCGATTATTCATACTCTTCAAACAGTGATAACTATTATTACTAGCTTCTCCACGTCTAGATGATGCTGATCACGCAGCAATTGTTCAGTTAATGAAAAGCCACTCCACTTGCACTTTTATTAATTCCGAGTAATTACTTTCCGCGTTTATTTGAAAAACAAGTAACTGTTATTCTGAAACGTATCAGAATATAACTCTGTTAAGCTGAAGCAAGTTAACAGTTTCGTTGATTGTACGTTTCTATAATTACGACACACTCATTTTTCTTATAACGTCACTGGGCACAAAACTTTTTAGATCTCCTTTGCTTTTTTGTCGTTTTCTATTATCATTTTATCTGAAAAACATGCCATGTAATCTTGAAACACGTCACAGGATTCTTTTCAAGCTAAGCCACGTTAACAGTTTTAAAGTGTGGGATTTTATATTTTTTGTAACTATGATACACACATTTTTTCATGATTTTTTTAAAATCTACTTCACTCTACTGTTTCTATAGTTTGACGTTATTTGTCAAAAGCATAACGTAAGTTGTATATTATTTTTGTGCTTGTACTGTACATATATAAGCATTATCTCTCATCTACTATATATATATTGATAACGGCCAAATATAAAGTCCGAAACCGGTGGCGTGGACTTAATGAAGTTCTAAAAAGAAAACAATTGGCGTGGCTTTTCATTAGCTGCATAACAGTAGCAAAATCAGCATCAGTCAGACACATGGAAAAACTAGTAACTGGACTGCCCATCCAGAAGAGAAGACTATCTCACCTTCAATAAACTGCAGATAACACTCTCTTTCATTACTGCCTACGTAAAATTTAGAAAAACTTTTTAAAGCTAAATATAACATTAGGATAAAAGCAGGCTCTAATGCAGCTCGCTTAGCAAAGCGAAAATGTGAAATACTCTGGATAAAAAATTAAATCAGAGATTTTTTACAAGAAAAATTAGTTCTTAATTTTAAGTTTGCACATTCACAGAATGGTCCGTACTTTCTAACTTCTTTACAATCTGACCATGTGTACGAATACGTAAAACTGGGAGTGCTTGGAAAGCAAAGCGAGCGCCTAGGTACAAAAAAACTAGACAGACTTCTGCATCTCAAAAAGAGTCTGCAAATACGAGGAAGGATAAAGCCAAAACAACTATGAACTTTACTATAATACAACACAACAATTACGTTCTCTAAGAATGAAGATAAACCTTTAAATAAAGGTTTGAAATCCTGTCCTCACCTCATTGTAGGAAAGGAACAGATCGGAAGCTTATTATCTCATGCCAAAATAGCAACAGAATCTATAAAAGTAAATAAAACAGAACAAGCGAGAGTAATCATAGAAGACAGCAAAATTCTAAGTGAAATTGTAAAGTAACCTACAACTAACGGTTTTGAGTTTTCTCAACGTTGAGACATTAATCAGAAATTAAAACAGCATAACGCTTTGATCACCAAAGCAGATAAAGCAAACACTCGGTTATTACATACATTCACGACCATAGTCAGCAAAGCTGAAAAATTCTTCTCGGAAAATAATATTACAAAAATAAATAATAACCCAACAAATAAACTTCATACACAGATCAGGAAAGCTATAGACAGCAGCTGTTTTCTATTTAACGATGAAAGAAAAGAAGACAGTTTGAAAATAATAAAGAAGACATTTGCTAGGTTTGTAGATTAAAACACACAAGAACAATGCTCCTCGACAAATAGTTAATGTTGTAGACAAACTTAGCTACTGACTCGAGAAAAAATTCAAGAAACTACTAAAAGTTCATTATACCTCCCAAAACAATTTATTGTAAAAAAGATGGATTAGCTATGAGATCTCCGTTGGCAAATATTATCACTTTGACAATGAATTCTCCACAGATCACACTGAAATTAAGGCTTGTATATGGTACTACAAATGTTATGTTCACGACAGTCTCGTCTTATTTCTGGGCTCACAACAAGAAATTGACCAATTCGCAAATGCACTTAGTCTAATGAACAATAAGATTACTTTTGAGCATCATCAGGGCAACAGTATCAATTTCTTAGATCTTTCTATCGCCATGTGTTAACACACAATTTTTTTTGGTTTTATCTTAATCCTATATATTCCGACGTCATATTTCCAGCCGCATCGTGACATCCCGCTCAGTATGAAAGCCCTTTTCTTTGCTTGGCGATAAACAGAATGTTTAAATTGTCGCTACAAGCTAAGGAAGTTGAGAATGAACTTGGCTGGTCGTGAAATATAGCACAGGATAACGGCAGTAAGTAATATCATCGTCGTTGATGAAATTTACAATATGACGAAATCTAAAAAGAATCAGTTTTGACACTTACTACATAAAATTAGCCGTTTAAAAAATATATTACACAAATCCCATACGAACCACAACCGTCACTTTCACACTTTTCAATACACGACATTAACATTAGACATGACGCACACGAAAACAGTCACACATACAAGAAATTTCAGAAAGCGGTGTAAGGAACACGTGGCATTAAAAAGGAAAAACATCGGTGACAAATCCACAATCGGTGTTCACCTTGTGTAAGATAGTCACAAGGCACACATGATCGAAAATAACCTTTTAATCCATCGTAAAATGAAGAAGGGGCATTTAGGAAGATACAGAAATTTAGGCTTACCTGATAAAAGCCAAGGAAAATAGCTTGACGAACAACGTACATTTACGAGCACCAAATTCTTGGATATCATCCGACCCGTTATTGACAAATTCCTTTAAAGATTTTCCGCAAGTTCGCAGCTGTAGCTAGTTATTTGTAAACATACTTTTGTAAGCAGCCGACGATGCGTCCAAGCTATGCTGCTGAGAACTCTAGATACTATACTACTCAACAGTTCCCGATGGTCCAGACTTCACTTACTAGAAGTCGTACCTTCACGCTCGACTTGGACACCTCGTTCGTTGCATCGGTTTTAAACTTTAGTTAATTCCAAATAATCACTCTCAATTTTTATTCGAAAAACATGCAATTGTAATTCTGAAACACATCAGAATATAACTTTTTTAAGCTGAAGCAGGTTAACAGTTTTTCGGATTGTACGTTTCTGCAATTACGACACGCTCATTTTCCTCGTGACATAATTGGGCACAGAACTTTTTTAAATCCACGTGACTTTTGCTGTTTTATCGTTTACTATTATCACTTTATTTGAAAAACATACAATGTAACTTTGAAACACATCATATAACTCATTTTAAGCTAAGCCATATGAGTTTTAAAGTATCTGATTATATAGTTTTTATAATTACGATGGTTCAGTTTTTCTCATGACGTCATTGCGCACGAAACACATTAACTCTCCTGTTTTTATTATTTGACGTTGCTTCTCTAAAAAAGGGTGACCCATAAATGTTGCGACAAACTTATAGAAGCCGTAGAGGTGACCGGAAATGTCATCCAAAGACGCTGCAATGCGTCTAAGCTACATAGGAGCCAGTGCCCACCACGGCAAAAGTGATTTTGTACGCTGACGGACCGTAGGCGGAATGTCTTGCGATGTTGTTTGTTATTCAAATATCGCGACTGATAGGCACTATTCGCCAGTGGAGAAGATGAAGCTGGCCGCTGCGTAGAAAGGCCTTGTCTCCTTTGATTACCATACTCTGTTGCCTTGGTGGATTACGGCTTCGGACACGAGTTTCCATCCCCAGTTTACTTTCCTCCTGGAATTCTGTAAAATCTCCAGTTTTTTCGGTAATATTTAATGTTTCCAAAAAACGTTCTGTGATAATATGACGAACAGGCTCCAGTATTTAAGTTAAATTTATTTATTTTTACATTACGTTGTCACATAAAACGTTATATTTAGTATGTCATTTTGCAGTTACGTAACTATCAGGTCTGGCAATGTTATATGTGTGAGAAAAAAATGAAGTTTTGCAGTTGATCGAAGTGCAGTTTAATCTGTAGGTCCCCTCATTTCATACTTCGGAAAAAGGATGCCTAGTAAGGTATTGCGGCTTTCAAAACACTTTCGGATTGACGTGAATGAACAGGCCCAGGACGAAATTCGGAAGTCCGTAAAACTGACCGATAATCCAATCACAGCTACAGAACTGAAATTATTACAAGTTACTGATGATCAATGTCACTGCAGTGATTGTTAAAACTTCGAATGCTGTACGTTAGCTGCAAAGAGAGGCAACATGTCATAGAACTTCCTGCAAATATAGAACACAGATGTTGTTAAGAATTATTCTGTGCTTAAAAATTAATCATAAACGGAGTAGAAAATCACACAATGCGCATTGCACAATGACGAGTCTTTGAAATGACTTATGCTGTAGTAAATCTAAGATATTGTGCTTGGTTTTTTCTTTGTAATTAACATTAATACGTAAATGGCGGTTCAATTCACTGGAAATAAGAGCCAAACAGTTGCTAAATACAGATTTATTAAAACTTGACGATGATTTCGACAGTTTTAAAACTTTCTTCTTCAGAAGGTACTGTATCACATATTTTCTACTGCATATCCGATGTTGGAGCTATTGACACCGTCTAGTACATGTGTCTGTCACTCACTTAATCACCATTTCAAAGACTTGATTTAAATGTAGCAGCTCTCTACTGTAGGGCTTTGTCTTAAAACTTTTTAGAATGCCTAACATTTGACAATGAGTCCAACACTGTTGGTATTTTAAAAAAGCTTTAAGATAAAGCGCTACGGGACAGATATACTACTTCTAAATCGCGATTAAGTGGATGATACGCACATTGAAACGTCCCCTTAGAGAAAATTATGTATGACAGTGCTGGTAAACCTCTTACGTTATTTGATTTTCAAACAGCTGAGCAAAACAGAACGTACTCAGACATTTTTCTCTTTACTTATTCTGATCATCACTAAACTGACACACAATATTTTTAGCGCAACGCAATCTGACTTTCAATAATCCCTACAAAAGAATGGCACTGGCTAACAATAACCTATACCTTTCATGAATCACTTACCTCACAAAAATCTTCGTTACTCGAACTACTGCAATACAGCGAGCGCCAATACTACGAGTTAAATAAAAGATTCTAACTACTGAAGGCACTAAGTACTGATAGGCATAGTTAACAGATGAAAGTTTTTGATAGAGAACAAACAATGTATTTACCTTAATAGTGTTCAAAATATCAGTTCATGACATCCAGTCTTACAAATTTACTCTCTCTGATGGACACACGTCCAGATCATCCGCTCTCAAAACTCCGCCATCTCTCTCCCCACAACCACCACTGCTGGCGGCTCACCTCCAAATTCACAACGCTACGCACTGTTCACATCTAACTGCCCAACACTACAATATCGAATATTCCAACAATGCCAACCAGTCACAGATTGCACACAGCACAGTCAGTGATTTTCGTACAGAGTGCTGCGTGGCGTTACCAACATAAAAACCTAAACAGCCTACTTACAACATGTACTAGACAGTCGAAGACTCCCGCATCGGATATACGTAGATAACATGTTATTCTTCCGAAGAAGACAGTTTTAAAACTGCCAAAACCATGGTCAAGGCTTAATAAACCTGCATTTTGCAGCTGGTTGCTTGTTATTTCCAATCCATTGAAGCTCTTGCGCAGCCATGTTTAAAATATTAAATAGTATATATAACTGCAGGAGGCATATTTTGTTAGCAATGGATTTTAAGTATTGTGAAAAGAACAGTAAATGTATTTCACTTGTGTTTATCGATTCGTGCAATCTATTAAAGAATTATACACAGGCTGAACCAGAAGTCCACCTACAACATTTCGGACGTTATTCAGGGATATTAGTCAGGGATATTTTCTGAGAACTTCCGTTTAACTGACCCGTGGCCTCCGCTTGCTCGTTATAGGGTAACGATATACAGGGTGTCCTTAATTAAAGTTCCAGTTTAAAAACGCTGTAGAGAGAAAATCTGAACGGGATATTATTGATGCAACGGTAAATGTTATCGAACAAAAAAATTACGAAAATTTGATCAACAGATGGCGCTGTAAGCGTCACAGTATGCACGCCAACAGACGCGCGGCACACGGCTATTCCTCAGTTTGTGTCCGAGAGACCAACATGAAAGATCGCACGCTGATAGTAAAGCTCTTTTACAAGAACAGTGACTGTGCGCCAGTAGTCTTGCAGAAGTTTCAGACACTCAAGGATATGAAAAAAGGCATTGGGCCGATGCTTGCTAAGGATTCGGAGAAAATTATTACAAAATTCGAAAAGACAGGTTCTTTTAAAGTGCAATGTGGCAGAGGAAGGAAGGAAGTTGTTCCGAAAGTTGTCGAAGATATTGGCACAGCACTGTATGAGGAGTCCAGAGATGGTGTGCAAACATGCAGTGCACGGGGAATCGCCCGAATGTTGGACATTCCTGCGAGCACGGTGCATAAAAACCTGTGAAAAATCCTGTATTGCTATCCATACAAAAATCACCCATGTTCAGAAGTTGCTTTCTGCTGACTGGCAGCAAGACAAACGTTCGCTCTGGAATTTCTTGTTCGCATATAAGTGGACAGTGAAGAGCCCTAGAACATTCTGTGGACACAGAAAGCCCATTTCCATCTCCAAGGACACGTCACTACAAAGAATTGCAGAATGTGGGAAACGGGAAATCCGTATGCACATCAACCGGCACCGCTTTATTCTGCAAAAGTGACCCTGTGCTGCGGGTTGACGGCATCCTTTATTGAAGGGTCGTATTTTTTTGAGGAGATCAGTCTTGCGAATCCTGTTATCTGTACCGTCACGGGTGAACGCTATGCGAGTATTTTGCGCACCAACGTATTTACAACCCTTCAAATGGCTCTGAGCACCACGGGACTTAACTGCTGAGGTCATCAGTCCCCTAGAACTCAGAACTACTTAAACCTAACTAACCTAAGGACGTCACACACATCCATGCCCGAGGCAGGATTCGAACCTGCGACCGTAGCGGTCGCGCGGTTCCAGACTGTAACGCCTGGAACCGCTTGGCCACTCCGGCCGGCTAGAACTACTTAAACCTAACTAACCTAAGGACATCACACACATCCATGCCCGAGGCAAGATTCGGAACTTCGACCGTAGCAGCAGCGCGGTACCGGACTGAAGCGCCTAGAACCGCTCGTCCATAACGGCCGGCTCCAACCCTTCGCCAACGTGGATGTTTGGATAATATCATTTTTATGCAAGATGACGCTCTTCAGCACATTGCGTAGCCAGTGAAGTGGCTGCTGCAGAGAGATTTCGGAAATGCTAGAATTATCATCCGTCTTTTCCCTACAGCCTGGCCGTCCAGATCACCTGATCTCAATCCACGTGACTTCTGTCCGTGAGATTATCTGAAACATGTTGTGTTCAGTGCTCCAATTACGAATGTAGCTGACTAGAAGGCACGTATTGCGCAACGCATTCCGAACGTGGCCTCCGAGACACTCCGATCTGTTGTGGAACATGCCGATTCTCGATTTCGACTTGTGGCAGAAAACGGTGGACAGCATACTGAGCATGTCTTGCAGCATTCTCGAGATAGTTACGAGGCGTGTTTTTTAAGTAAGTACCGTTTTGAAATTTAAAAAAAGACGTGCTAAGATATCTCAATAATTTTATTTTTACGTGAAAGCCTGTACCTTAATCCACTTTTCTGCATAATTTTCGTCAATATTGAGGCACTTGTCATAACGTTTTACCAGTTTTTTAATACCCTCCTCGTAGAAGTCTGCCGCCTGACTTGTTAACCACTGCATCGCCACTGTTTTGGCTTCGTCATCGTCTTGAAGACGCTGACCGCCCAGGTGTTTCTTAAAGTGCAGGAACACATGGTAGTCACTAGGCGCAAGATCGGGGTGTACGGTGGATGATCTAGAGTTTCCCATCGAAAAGATGTGATGAGATTTTTGGTATGATTCGCCACATGTGGACGGCATTCTCTTGCAGCAAAACGATGCCCTTGCTCAACATGCCACGTCTTTTGTTCTGATTTGAATTGAACGACGCAGATTGTGCAATGTCTTACAGTAAGCTGCTGCATTGATTGTCTCATTACGAGGCGACTACGAAGACGATGACGATAACGAAGTCAAAACTGTGGTGATGCAGTGGTTAACAAGTCAGGCGGCAGATTTCTATGAGGAGGTATTCAAAAACTGGTACAACGTTATGACACGTGCCTCAATATTGACAGAAATTTTGTAGAAAAGTAGATTAAGGTACAGGCTTTCACGTAAAAATAAAATTATTGAGATAGCGTAGGACGTCTTTTTTTCATTTCAAAACGGTACTTGCTTAGAAAACACGCCTCGTATAAACCGAAGACATTTTGCTTCTTATGCGGTTTTTGGGCTCATTACAACGAAAAACCAATTTTTCCCATCCGACGTGATACGACCTTGCCGTGATGGATGGGTTTACACAACAGTGCCATAACTGTTGACTGCCTAACTTGTGCAGTCACGTACATTGAACAGTAGGGATGTTGCAATGTGCGACTCAAACCACAGCCGACGCATTGTGAGCCATCTTCTGTCATCTGCAGTCGACCCCATTTACGTTAAGACGCTGTTGATAAAGTTTTCGTTTTCTTTTTTTTTTTCATGACATTTCTCCCTGCGTCAGTAACAGGTCGTTCACATTTGACGTCACTCTGAGCAGTGGTTCTCTTTCCCAATTGTAACTTTAATTATGGCCACCCTGTAATTGTGATTTATCCAGCTATTTATCACTTTAATGAATAACTAACTCTGTCGGGAGAATAAAACGAGATGTAACCGAGCAGCACTGGATTCAACTTTGAGGCCGAAGAGCAAACTGGGCTTTAATGTGAATGGAACTAGTGTTTCTAAACGTGACACACAGTCCATAACGTCGACATTTGCAGTATTATGCTGATATTTTCCGTGCAGTACAGACATAAAGATAAACGAAGGCAAGAAAAGGATATACATTAACTCTGTAACGAGCCGCCGGAGACCAATGGTCCCTTACACCAAAATCCTCTGTGGAGTTCTGGTTCAGCCTGTATAAGATGTTGTCAACCCCGTAATCACGTCGACTGTACCGCATATACTACAAAGTGAAAGTGATTAAATAAAAAAATTCCTTCATTAAGCGCGGTAACTCTACCGCAGATGAAGTGAAAGCGAAAGTGATGAAATAATTTTTTTTTGAAAACTGAATCTAATGTCATTGATTTTTTATGTATTTTAAACGAATTATAAACATCATTGAGAAGGATGTATTCCGATTGGTATAGACACAAATTATGTACAGAGATAATTCTCAAAAATAACTCAATGCTACGGTTACAGTAGTTCATTTTCGTACGACTGCAGCTTGTTCGAAGAGGCTACGATTACCAAATAGCTTTTCAAATACAAAGTGCCTGGCAAACGGCAATATTCTCTTGACCTGTCGTCTGCTGATCATATTTAGTTTGTGATAATGAGATATTTGTTGAAAAGATGTCTTTCTAACTTAGAAATGTCGAAGAAGCTTTAGTAGTAAGACTTCAGTGCAGCCAACGGATATTCACAGGTTAAGACAATGTCTATGACTTTCATCTAACTTGTGTCGCATGACGTTACACGCCACTAACTACACTAACAAACCAGTATCTCCCGCTTAAAGTATAGTTACTAGTGTACCAGGTGGTTACAATTAAACTTTCCCTATTTTGGTAGCGTTAGCGTCAAGGACATGGGGAAGAGAAATAATGCAGAGTCAGTTCAATCGAAACCCTTTTAATGTGCTGCTACGGTATATCATACCATCACATACCGGTACCATTACTGCTACAAAAGGTGCTCAATATGGCGCCCACCAGTGTCTAGAAGAGTCTGAAAGCGTAGGATTTCATTCTGCACAGCACAACGAAGCATGTCCGTAGGTATGCTGAATATCTCTCTTGATTTGCTGCGCTTCAAAAATGGTTCAAATGGCTCTGAGCACTATGGGACTTAACTGCTGAGGTCATCAGTCCCCTAGAACTTAGAACTACTTAAACCTAACTAATCTAAGGACATCACACACATCTATGCCCGAGGCAGGATTCGAACCTGCGACCGTAGCAGTCGCGCAGGCTGCGCTTCAGATCAGCAGATGTGTGAATGCTCCCCTGGTCGACTCTGTCCTTCAGGTAGCCCCACAACCAGAAATCAAGGGGAGTGAGATCAGGTGATCGTGTCGGCCAGGCATTTGGAAACGATTGGCTGGTAATTCGATTGTTTCCAAATGTGTTTCAGAGAAGAAGGTGAGCTTCACGAGCGATATGCGGTGGGCCCCATCTTGCTCGAAAACTGTTGAGTTCAATGCATCTCTCTTCTGTAGGGCAGGTATGACATGCTGGCGAAGCATATCGCATAACGCTGGCCAGTCACACAGCACGTCTTTCGTCCTTGAGCGCCAACCTGTTCAAAAAAGAACAAGGAAATGATGAACGTAGCCGTGAAGCCACACAATACGGTGACACGTTCACCATACAGAGGAACTTCATGCACAGTGACTGGAGGTGTTCACCTTCCCCGTCAGAGAAATATGGGCTTCGTCTGTCCGTAGTATGGACCAGGTCCAGCCCTCGTCAACTTCAATCCTTGCGAGAAGGTGGAGAGCGAAGACAACACGTCGTTGTGCGTCCTGTGGTGCAAGCTGCTGTACGATAAGGGTCTTGTACGGATACAGTTTGAGAATGGTTCAAAGCACCTTCCGTACAGTGGGCCACGGGATGTTCAACTGTCGTGACACAGCACGTGCACTGCCTGAAGATCGGGAATTGCGCGCAGCGTTGTCTGCCATAACACAGCGATTTCATCAACCACCTGTGGTGCAACCGGTCGTCGGTCTCTTCCTGGAGCGACGCCCAGTTCTCCAGTTGATTCGAACTTCATCATGCTTCGCACAGCAGGCAGAGAAAGAGGACACTTCCGTAATCCTTTCAGCGAGCGATATTCTCGATCTGTAACTGCATCATTACTGTTGTTTTGATCCTTGAGCTTTACCAATAACGCCCTGCTCCTTTTGTCCCAGCCCACGTTGGCACGTCGACAAGTGCACTGCGGCTGGTCAGGTGTGCGAGAATATGAATCACGATGACTGATCACGGCACCTGTTGGCAATTGTTGGAACTGGACGCTGGCGATGTGACGCATGGAAATCATGCACCCCATATTCTGGACATCAATGCTACCAAGTCTGGTATTCGTACGGTAATTAGTTTCCGTGTTGTAACGTGCTAAATAGGAAAAGTTTTTATTATAACTACTCGGTATATAATTACTAGTGCAGAACTGTTTACACAACATGAAGAACAAGAAGAATAAAAAAAACAATGGATACTCAATCACCAGTTTGGTTTTGGAGGTAAAAGCGAACTGCAAATGGTTGTTATTGAAATATTTCTTCTAATTATTGCCGCGCGGGGTAGCCGCGTTGTCTCATGCGCCTTGCCACGATTCGCGCGGCTGCCCTCGTCGGAGGTTAGAGTCCCGGGCATAGCATTGTGTGTTGTCTTTAGCGTAAGTCAGTTTAAGATTAGATTAGATTAGATTAGATTAATACTAGTTCCATGGATCATGAATACGATATTTCGTAATGATGTGGAACGAGTCAAATTTTCCAATACATGGCATAATTAAGTTAATTTAACAACATACTTAAGTTAATATAACAACTTTTTTTATTGTTTTGTGTTTTTTTAATTTTTTTTCTTAATTTATATATAAAAATTCCTCTGTGGAGTAGAAGGAGTTGTCATTCAGAAATTTTTTTAATTTCTTCTTAAATACTTGTTGGTTATCTGCCAGACTTTTGATACTATTTGGTAAGTGACCAAAGACTTTAGTGGCAGTATAATTCACCACTTTCTGTGCCAAAGTTAGATTTAATCTTGAATAGTGAAGATCATCCTTTCTCCTAGTATTGTAGTTATGCACACTGCACACTTTTGAATTGGGTTTGGTTGTTAATAACAAATTTCATAAGAGAGTATATATACTGAGAAGCTACTGTGAATATCCCTAGATCCTTAAATAAATGTCTGCAGGATGATCTTGGGTGAACTCCAGCTATTAATCTGATTGCACGCTTTTGTGCAATAAATACTTTATTCCTCAGTGATGAATTACCCCAAAATATGATACCTTATGAAAGCAATGAGTGAAAATAGGCGTAGTAAGCTAATTTACTAAGATGTTTATCACCAAAATTTGCAATGACCCTTATTGCATAAGTAGCTGAACTCAAACGTTTCAGCAGTTCAGCAGTTCCAATTTAATCTCTCATCAATGGACACACCTAAAAATTTGGAATATTCTACCTTAACTATATGCTTCTATTAAGGTCTATATTTATTAATGGCGTCATACCATTCACTGTACGGAACTGTATGTACTGTGTCTTATCAAAATTCAGTGAGAGTCCGTTTACAAGGATCCACTTAGTAATTTTGTGAAAGACAGTATTGACAATTTCATCAGTTAATTCTTGTTTGTCAGGTGTGATTACTATACTTGTATCATCAGCAAAGAGAACTAACTTTGCCTCTTCATGAATGCAGAATGGTAAGTCATTGATATATATTAAGAACAACAAAGGACCCAAGACTGACCCTTGAGGAACCCCGTTCTTGATAGTTCCCCAGTTTGAGGAATGTGCTGATCTTTGTATATTATGAGAACTGCTTATTTCAACTTTCTGCACTCGTCCAGTTAGGTACGAATTGAACCATTTGTGCACTGTCCCACTCATGCCACAATATTTGAGCAGAGTGAAAAATCAGACACGGAAATTAAAGACTTTTAAACTATGTGCATCAGTCAGTTCAACACTGATAATGAACCTACATTATGAAGATTGCTTTGCCATTAATAAGCGTTGCCGTTGTTAGTTCACAGATGGTGATTCATAACCTAACTTTCGTCTTTCGGTAATGGGCTAAGCGAACTTATGTGACGTGACGTGACAGACAAAGTCTAACGTGACGCGAGCTACGTGACCTCTGTTGATTTTGCTCTTCAAGGCTAAGAGCCCATTTTATTCCCGGTATCAAGTTCAAACTTTTATGGTGTCTACAAAACGGCTATACCAAATCCACAGCACCTACGAAGGGATTCTGCCTATACTTGTGATATAATGACATTCAGAATTTATAGGACACGTTACAGGCAAAACTACGTCATCCCGAGATCATGTGATCACGATGGCAGTGTACGTTGACAACACAAAATCAATTTTCCACACTGCTCACTTCAGAGATATTTCTACTCTCTGACGGAGCTCTACAGCACGTGGTAAGTTGCCTGTCATTTCTTACTGACGTCACATTTGTGATAGCGCCGCAACAAGCCTTCAGGTATCTGCTTCATCATTTGATACACATATTTTCAGATTTAGGATAAAAATATTTACAAAACAAGGTTAAATCGCCTCGATAGATACTAAAAATTAAAGAAACGGGAAACACGTATGAAAAGGAATTCACGTCCTGTAATGTTAATAGTGATGATACATCAGTAGTATGTTTATGAGCCAGGACTGCGATGTTGGAATATCTCATGCAGAAAAATATATTCGTCCTTCCTAAGTATGTGATTGAGGAAATTAATTCTTAGACTAGTTACAGCCGTGAAACAGATGTCGACAGTCTTTCACCTCTCATTAAAGTCCTTAAAGAAAAAGTGGTGTATAGATTTCCAGGCATATATTCCCTTAAGCGTCATGTCGTGTGCAGGTTAAGAAGCCGTACAAAATTATACGTAAGCAATGTCGTCCGTCTCTAGATAACCCCGTGCGAAATGTCTGTTTCACAGCGACCGTCGATGATAAGCACTGAAACGCATCGACATTAACCGGTGTACGAAAAGTCCAAAATATTTACAGAGAAAGGCACACTTACTAAGCTGTGAGTATTTCTCAGAAAAGATTGGAATCCGTTATAAATAAGATATTTTTATAAGAGGATTTCTAGACATTTGTCTTTTAATTTGGCTACGGTATAATTTTATTTAATTACATAGGTTGCGGATACTTTGGCTGTCATCTACAAAGGAGCACATGCAAAAGCATTCGAAACCGAAAAAACAAAATATCATACATTTAATTTGTCGCTGTAGCCTTCACAATAATAATGCGTGTTACAGCACAGAGGGAGAAATAACAATTACGGAAATACTGAGTAAACGATTTTTGCTAGGGACGATGCTAGTTCTATTAAATATGACGTCCTGAAGATTTTTCCATACTACTTTCTACATCTACATCACTACTCTGCAAATCACTCTTAAATGCCTGATAGAGGGTTCATCGAATAGCCTTCAAACTAGTTCCCTATTATTCCACTCTCGTGCGCGGAAAAACAAGCACCTATATCTTTCCGTGCGAGCTCTGATTTCCCATATGTTAGTATGATGACCATTTCTCCCTATGTCCGTCGGCGTCAACAAAATATTTAGTGACTGAATTCTCATGAGAAGATCCTGCCGCAATGAAAAACTCTTTTGTCTTAATGATTTCCGCCCCAAATCCTGCATCCTATTTCTCGATAGTATTTCAACTCTGTGATGTCTATCTGATGAAGATCCCACACCGTGCAGCTGTATTCCAAAAGAGGATGGACAAGCGTAGCTTAGGTAGCTTCTTTAGTATAACTGTTGCATCTTCTAAGTGTTCGGGCAATAAAACCCAGTCTTTGGTTCGCCTTCCCCCACAACATTTTCTATGTGTTATTTGCAATTTAAATTGTTCGTAATTCTACTTTCTAGATAGGGGAACTCGGGGCAGAACGAGATTGCGGGGCACAATGGGAAATAGCTCTTTTCTAGACCGGACAGTGTTGCAACATGTTGTATGGGCATGTAACTATTTCTCCGAATGGAAGGGAAGTGAGGAATGCCATTCTGATTTAGTTTGAAGTGCGAGATCTAAGTGAATTGGTGTCCGTCACATTGCCGCTTGCGTTGTCCTAACGTTTGGTGAATTTCAACGCCAGGTAAGCTGTTAATTGTTAATTGTATACCCTAAAATGACACATTCTCAGAAAAGTGCATGGCATTTGTTATACTTTAGTCATTTAATGCGTTTAAATACATCAGTTATTACACTCCATAAAAGTTGTTAACCTCAACAGTGCTCTTGGGGCGGAACGGGACGGGGCAGAATGGGATAGTGTTCCGTTCTACCCCGCTAAATTTTGATGGAAGTAGAAAGCAAACCCAGCCTGGATGTTCATGGATGCCAGACTCTCCCAACCAGCTATGTTCGCCGAACAACTCAGCTTTCTAGATATCGTCCGAGGCTGTCATTCCAATCCCACTAATCTGTCAAAATACTCTGTGGACTACAAGACGAAAAGGAAAAACCGTCGTATTAACAGATTCTCGTTATAAGAAGGAACTGCAGAATGCTGTCGCACGTAAAATAGGCCTACAGAAAGGAGGAGGGTGCACAAATATAAAGAATGTCAGGACAGAGACTTCAGGTGCAATGCAACTTACGGCAAAAATATCAAACTGTACACGCAAAAAAAAAACAGAGGACATCAAAGACCTTAAGAAAAAAAAAAGGAAGAAGATGATGGAGAAGAGAGAATCAGAGAGAGAGGATGCTGAGTGTCTCTACTGTGGGGACTTCTACTCCGTTTCTAATGAGGGCTGGGTCGCATGCCAGAGTGGGCACACAATTCATGTGCTGGCATAGACAGTGAAGATGAAGAGGAAATACTGATTTGTGACTATTGTCGAAAGGGCTAGTAATTAGTGGTTTGGTGGTTATTAAGCATTGTACATTTTTCAGAATGACATTAAAATAGTTTCTTATTTTGAAGAATGACTTTTTTAATTGGCTGGCTCTGAGCACTATGGGACTTCACATCTGTGGTCATCAGTCCCCTAGAACTTAGAACTACTTAAACCTAACTAACCTAAGGACACCACACACATCCATGCCCGAGACAGGATCCGAACCTGCGACCGCAGAGGTCGCGCGGTTCCAGACTGAAGCGCCTAGAACCGCACGGCCACACCGGCTGGCACTTTTTAATTGTTTAAATTACAAATTCCTTAGTCTGAATTGCCTGTTATACAACATTTTGTCATAGTTTAATACGATATTCGTAATTCAAATTCAACGTTTATGCAATACTTTAACAAAAAATACCATTATCCCATTCTGCCCCGTGGGTGGGGCGGAACGGGAAATATGCAAGTCTTTCTTTGAAAAATTGTAAAAAACGCAAAATGTTTTGTTTTTAAGTGATTTTAAAATAAGGTACATTAGGTTACACTACAAAGTGCTTTTTTATCACTTTAAGAAGTGTTTCCTTGTGTTCCCTTATTTTATAGAAATTGTTAAACATTAAGTATCCCGTTCCGCCCCGAGTTCCCCTATTTAGTTGAATTTACGGCCTTTAGATTTGATTGATTTATCGTGTAACCGAAGTTTAATGGATTCCTTCTAACACTCATGTGGATGATCTCATACTTTTCATTATTTACGGTTAATTACCAATTTTAGCCCTGAAGGCGTCCGTAGAGGGTGTTATGGACCTTACTAAATATCTCTTACCTGCTCCTGTAAATCTAGTTGTAATTTATTATTAGGCTCACTTACTTTCAGTCTAGACGACCTTGTTCGCATATTGAGGTTGAAGAATGTGTATTTAGAGACGTAAAATTCTAACAATTATTTTTGTCTAAAGAAACCGAGGGACAACAAAGACGACAATAATTAGAAAATGAGAACGTTTTTCTCAGTTGTTCACTCAGTTTTAGTTGAAGAATATTTGACTTCACCTCATTACAAATATACTAAATGTGTGGCACAACTTCCGCGCGTAGTGGCCGCGCGGTTTGAGGCGCCATGCCACGTAATGCGCGGCCCCAACCGCTGGAGGTTCGAGTCCTCCCTCGGGCATGGGTGTGTGTCTTGTTCTTATCATACGTTAGTTTAAGTTAGTTGAAGTAGTGTGTAAGTCTAGGGACCGATGACCTCAGCAGTTTTGTCCCTTAAGAATCCACACATATTTGAACATTTTTGTGGCATAAGTGACTGGGAGTCCTTCAAGAGTGATGATCAGCCCCTGTTTGCAAGTTCCTTCAAATGTACGATAGGGTTCATGTCTGGAGAAGATGCTGGCCACTCTAGTCGAGCGATGTCTTTATCCTGAAGGAAGTCATTCACAAGACGTGCACGATGGGGGCGCTAATTGTCGTCCATGAAGACGAATGCCTCACCAATATGCTGCCGATATGGTTGCACTATCCGTCGGAGGATGGCATTCGCGTATCGTACAGCCGTTACGGCGCCTTCCATCACCACCAGCGGCGTATGTCGGCCCCACATAATGCCAGCCCAAAACACCAGGGAACCTACACCTTGCTGGACAGTGCGTCTGAGGCGTTCAGCCTGACTGGGTTGCATCCAAACACGTCTCCGACGATTGTCTGGTTGAAGGCATACGTGACACTAATTGGCGAAGAGTACGTGATGCCAATCCTGAGCGGTCCATTCGGCATGTTGTTGGGCCCATCTGTACCGCGCTGCATGGTGTCGTGGTTACAAAGATGGACCTCGCCATGGACGTCGGCTGTGGTGTTGTGCATCATGCAGCCTATTGCTCACAGTTTGAGTGGTAAGACGACGTCCTGTGTCTGCACGAAAAGCATTATTCAACATGGTAGCGTTTCTGTCAGGGTTCCTCTGAGCCATAATCCGTGGGTAGCGGTCATCCACTGCAGTAGTAGCCCTTGGGTGGCCTGAGCGAGGCGTGTCATCGACAGTTCCTGTCTCTCTGTATCTCCTTCATGTCTGAACAACACCGCTTTGGTTCACTCCGAGACACCTGGACACTTCCCTTGTCGAGAGCCCTTCTTGGTACAAAGTAACAATGCAGACGCCATCGAACCGCAGTATTGACCGTCTAGGCGTGGCTGAACTACAGGCAACGTGAGCCGTGTACCTCCTTCCTGGTGGAATGACTGGAACTGATCGGTTGTCGGACCCTTCCGGCTTATAGGCGTTGCTTGTGCATGGTTCCTTACATCTTTGGGTTGATTTCGTGACATCTCTGAACAGTCACAGGGACTGTGTCTCTGATACAATATCCACAGTCAACGTCTATCTTCAGGAGTTCAGGGAACCCGGGTGATGCAAAACTTTTTTTGATGTGTGTACAAAGTGAAATTTGGTAACAGACTTAATAAGAGAATTCACTTCTGTTGAGGCTGTATTTCGGTGAGTGATGAAGGCATCCAGCTTATCAACATCTAGCCGGCCGGAGTGGCCGAGCGGTTAAAGGCGCTACAGTCTGGAACCGCACGACCGCTACGGTCGCAGGTTCGAGTCCTGCCTCGGGCATGGATGTGTGTGATGTCCTTAGATTAGTTAGGTTTAAGTAGTTCTAGGGGACTTATGACCACAGCAGTTGAGTCCCATAGTTCTCAGAGCCATTTGAACCATTTTTTTATCAACATCTGCAGGGAGCTACTTGAACCAGCGTAAACGAAAAATTGTTTGCCGTATGGCTACCCAGCTTTATAACAATGATGTTCAGAGTGTGCGCTCCAGGATTTGCCTTGTTAGTAGTGCTAGACTCACAACCCGCAATTTGACGCCGGTACTGGTAAGGCGACATAGGAATGCAAAACAAGCATCATTGTTGCAGATAGTCAATATGGATCTGGACAAAGTGGCCAGGGCTGTTTTGTAAAAGTTCTGCTGTTCATCGCGAGTATCAACGCATTAAAAAAATATGGACAGGTCCTCCGGGGCTGAAAAATATGATTCGGCGATTTGGGAATTGCTCGAAGAGGTCAACGGCCAACCCGTGTGATTTCTGGCTGTGGGGTTACCTGAAGGACAATGTTTATCAACGAGACAATTATACACATTGGAGGCTAAAGATGAGCATAGTGAGCGAGGTAGCCAACATACCATCTGGGATGTTTCGGGCCGCATTAGAGCAGTCTCTAGTCTGGTTCCAGGCTGTAGCGGATGCAGATGGTCTTCACGCTGAGCAACGTTTGTAACCTGGAAGGGATTACGCCCTCATTATTATTCCGCAAGTCCTTACAAATGTTTCTGCAATGTTTCATTGTCCCGCGGTCACTCGTTTCTCATGAGGCCGTCTCTAGCAGCGAAAGTTTAATTACAACCACCCTCTACATCTACATCCATACTCCACAAAGCAATCTTTGTGGTGGAGGGTACTTTCTGAACTAGTGTCAGCTCCCCCTTTTCTTGTTTGAGTCGTGAACGGTTCGCAGGAAGAACGTAAGCCTCTGTGTGGGCTTGAATATCTCTGTCTTCATGGTCCTTTCGTGAGATTCACGTAGGAGGAAGCACTATATTGAGTGACTCTGCTAGGAATGTGTGCTACTAGCCAGGGCATAACCACCTACGGCAAGCTAACGTACACCAACAAGCGACAAACGTCGGCAAGCCCCTGCATATCAGCAACGTTGACTGGATATGCCAGCTGCTATTAAAGCCGACCAGCAGGCTACAGCAGGGAAATCGACGAGCTCGCACACTGATACACAAACAAATTGCCAACATCACCCTACACTGTGCATATGATATACGACCTATCGGACACAGAACGATGATATAACTGTTACAGGTATAGTGACGCTGACCGAGAGATCAACACGGGCACCCAGCGGCAGCCGCCGAGTAACAGCACCGCACAACGTCAAAAGTATCGACATGCATGATACGCACTACTAACAAAGCCTACCCTTGCATGACCTGTCGCAGGCAGCAAGACATCCGCCACTGCTCATACTACCCGACGTAACTATCGCAGAGGTTTTTCTTCCCCTTGACTCTTGCCTTGGCACTTTTTTCCCTCTGCCCTTCAAGTCGCTACCCTTCGTTCGACTTTCGACCTAATCTATCTCCAGATGAGCGCGTATTAATGGTTAACCTTAACCAGACGTACGCAAACATCGCAGAACCCACATACTGCGACACCTCACTTGCCGGCCGTTGTGGCCGAGCGGTTCTAGGCGCTCCAGTTCGGAACCTCGCGACTGCTGCGGTCGCAGGTTCGAATCCTGCCTGGGGCATGGATGTGTGTGATGTCCTTAGGTTAGTTAGGTTTAAGTAGTTCTCAGTCTAGGGGACTGATGACCACAGATATTAAGTCCCATAGCGCTCAGAGCCACTTGAACCATTTGAACACCTCACGTTAGTGAAAACTAACCCTTATGCAGAGATGGCAGTAGACCTTTTCAGTTGGCCATCATGAGGGTGTGGGCGTGGAGGGGCTCCACCTCTAAGTAAAAAATAAAAAATAAAAAAAAAGAAGCAATTTGTGCTCTTCGAGTTTTAACAATAATCCACACCATCATGCAGAATGCCTCTCTTGCAGTGTCTGCAGCTAGAGTTCGCTGAGTAATCTCGTGACCGTTTCGCGCTTTAAAAATTTTGTTAGGTAACGGCTGAACATAATTCGAAAGAGTGGCAGGTTGATTCTGAATTATGTGCTAAAATTTTGTTAGGTAACGGCTGAACATAATTCGAAAGAGTGGCAGGTTGATTCTGAATTATGTGCTAAATCAAACGGCCAGAAATTCCATGAAATTGCTTAGAAGTCAGAGAAGCCTGATGCAGGGTCCTCATAAATAAAATGCCTTCGCAACAGGAGGTGTGTGGGCGCACCGCTATGGCGCATGGACTAGATACAGCAGTTCGCATGGGATTGGAGGTCTGTGGCTTCGCCAAGTCGTCACTTCAAAAAATGGTTCAAATGGCTCTGAGCACTATGGGACTTAACTGCTGTGGTCATCAGTCCCCTAGAACGTAGAACTGCTTAAACCTAACTAACTTAAGGACATCACACACATCCATGCCCGAGACAGGATCCGAACCTGCGACCGCAGAGGTCGCGCGGTTCCAGACTGGAGCGCCTAGAACCGCTCGGCCACAGCGGCCGGCCAAGTCGTCACTTGCCGGCCACATTGAGCACAGCGGAACGGATATCGCGCAGCAACAGCTCCAGCGCTATAGGCCGTAATACATACAGCGTGTTCAAAAATATGCAACCTTAACCGTTTGTACATTCAGGGAAAGCCTTCGCCAGTGTTGACGGGAATACACTCTTTGAAATTTTGTAAGTAGCAGCAATGAAATACAGGAAGCGGAAGATTCCCTCCGCCACGCACCGTACGGCGGTTTGCGGAATATACAGGGTGTTTCAAAAATGACCAGTATATTTGAAACGGCAATAAAAATTAAACGAGCAGCGATAGAAATACACCGTTTGTTGCAATATGCTTGGGACAACAGTACATTTTCAGGCAGACAAACTTTCGAAATTACAGTAGTTACAATTTTCAACAACAGATGGCGCTGCGGTCTGGGAAACTCTATAGTACGATATTTTCCAGATATCCACTATGCGTAGCAATAATATGGCGTAGTCTCTGAATGAAATTACCCGAAACCTTTGACAACGTGTCTGGCGGAATGGCTTCACATGCAGATGAGATGTACTGCTTCAGCTGTTCAATTGTTTCTGGATTCTGGCGGTACACCTGTTCTTTCAAGTGTACCCACAGAAAGAAGTCACAGGGGTTCATGTCTGGCGAATAGGGAGGCCAATCCACGCCGCCTCCTGTATGTTTCGGATAACCCAAAGCAATCACACGATCATCGAAATATTCATTCAGGAAATTAAAGACGTCGGCCGTGCGATGTGGCCGGGCACCATCTTGCATAAACCACGAGGTGTTCGCAGTGTCGTCTAAGGCAGTTTGTACTGCCACAAATTCACGAAGAATGTCCAGATAGCGTGATGCAGTGATCGTTTCGGATCTGAAAAATGGGCCAATGATTCCTTTGGAAGAAATGGCGGCCCAGACCAGTACTTTTTGAGGATGCAGGGACGATGGGACTGCAACATGGGGCTTTTCGGTTCCCCATATGCGCCAGTTCTGTTTATTGACGAAGCCCACATGCATATCGCCGTCATCAATCCTGTGCACTATATCGTTAGCGAATGTCTCTCGTGCAGCAATGGTAGCGGCGCTGAAGGGTTGCCGCGTTTGAATTTTGTATGGATAGAGGTGTAAACTCTGGCGCATGAGACGATACGTGGACGTTGGCGTCATTTGGACCGCAGCTGCAACACGGCGAACGGAAACCCAAGGCCATTGTTGGATCACCTGCTGCACTAGCTGAGCGTTGCCCTCTGTGGTTGCCATACGCGGTCGCCCTACCTTTCCAGCACGTTCATCCGTCACGTTCCCAGTCCGTTGAAATTTTTCAAACAGATCCTTTATTGTATCGCTTTTCGGTCCTTTGGTTACATTAAACCTCCGTTGAAAACTTCGTCTTGTTGCAACAACACTGTGTTCTAGGCGGTGGAATTCCAACACCAGAAAAATCCTCTGTTCTAAGGAATAAACCATGTTGTCTACAGCACACTTGCACGTTGTGAACAGCACACGCTTACAGCAGAAAGACGACGTACAGAATGGCGCACCCACAGACTGCGTTGTCTTCTATATCTTTCACATCACTTGCAGCGCCATCTGTTGTTGAAAATTGTAACTACTGTAATTTCGAATGTCTGTCCGCCTGAAAATGTACTGTTGTCCCAAGCATATTGCAACAAACGGTGTATTTCTATCGCTGCTCGTTTAGTTTTTAATGCCGTTTCAAATATACCGGTCATTTTTGGAACACCCTGTATAAATAGATGTAGATTATTTATAACTTGTAGAGATACCAGACTGCAGTTGTACACAGGTCGAACTACAAGAATGGGAAGCATTGTTAAAGAAGGGAGTGAGACAGAGCTGTAGCTTATGTTCATGATTTTCCAACTGTACACTGAGCAAGCAGTAAAGGAAACCAATCAGAAATCTGGAATAGGAATTAACGTTCAGGGGAAAAAAATTAGAAAAATCTGGTTTGTCGAAGAGATTGTTATTCTTTCAGAGACGACAGAGGTCTATAGAAAATATACACTCTATAAAAAAAGAGGACGACGCACCATGAAGGAATTATTCGAATCGGACGGAAATCGGTAGAAAGAAAAATTCGATGATATCATCAAGAGAAGGAGCTCCGAAACTGAGCAAGTCAATAACGTCTTGGTCCGGTCCACCTCTGGTCCTCATGCAACCAGTTATTCGGCTACGCATTGATTGATAGATTTGATGGATGTCCTCTTCAGGGAGATAGTTTAAAATTCTGTTCAATTAGCGCGTTAGATCGCCAAAGTCCAGGAATGGTTTTGGGGCCCCACCCATAATACTCCAAGCATTCTCAATTGCAAAGAGGTCGGGACTCGTCGCTAGCCAAGGTAGGCTTTTGCAAGTATAAAGACAAGCAGAAGAAACTCTCGCCCTGTGCAAGCGGGCATTATGTTACCGAAATGTAAGCCCAGGACAGCTTACCATCAAGGGCAACAAAACGAGGCGTAGAATATCTCCGACGTACCCCTGTGCTGTAAGGGGGCCGCGGATGACAACCAAAGGGGTCCTATTGTAAAATGAAATGTCATCACAAACCATCAGTGCTCGTTGTCGGGCTGTATATTGGCCGACATTCATGTTGGTATAAAATCACTGACACGTCTTGGCCCTGGAATTTCATTGACGCGTTTTATTTATGTGTACTTGCTGAAGCGGCGAGCGAAAATTTGTACCAAGGTCGACAATCGAACCCGGTCTCCTGATTACTAGGCAGGTGCATTAGACACTAAGTCAACTTGGCGCAGCGGTTTACAAAACGGCACGAATTACTTTGGCATGCCTCCCTCCTCGATGTAAATTGTTCCTGTCGCCACAGTCGACTTTAAATTCCCCCTTGCACACGATCAGCATTCCCGCGGCTGTCCTTGTTCTAGAATAGCATCTCAGCATCGAACGTAAATGGGGGTTCCATCCTGAAATCCAGGAGCAGTTACTTTGTTGTTGTTGTTGTTCTTCAGTCCTGAGACTGGTTTGATGCAGCTCTCCATGCTACTCTATCCTGTGCAAGCTTCTTCATCTTCCAGTATTTACTGCAACCTACATCCTTCTGAATCTTCTTAGTGTATTCATCTCTTGATCGGCCTCTACGATTTTTACCCTCCACGCTGCCCTTTAATGCTAAATTTGTGATCCCTTGATGCCTCAGGACATGTCCTACCAAACTGTCCCTTCTTCTTGTCAAGCTGTGCCACAAACTCCGCTTCTCCCCAATTCTATTCAATGCCTCTTCATCAGTTATGTGATCTACCCATCTAATCTTCAGCATTCTTCTGTAGCACCACATTTCGAAAGCTTCTATTCTCTTCTTGTACAAACTATTTATCGTCCATGTTTCACTTCCATACATGGCTACACTCCATACAAATACTTTCAGAAACGACTTCCTGACACATCTATACTCGATGTTAACAAATTTCTCTTCTTCAGAAACGCTTTCCTTGCCATTACCAGTCTACATTTTATATCCTCTCTACTTCGACCATCATCAGTTATTTTGCTCCCCAAATAGCAAAACTCCTTTACTACTTTAAGTGTCTCTTTTCCTAATCTAATTCCCTCAGCATCACCCGACTTAATTCGACTACATTCCATTATCCTCGTTTTGCTTTTGTTGATGTTCGTCTTATATCCTCCTTTGAAGACACTGTCCATTCTGTTCAACTGCTCTTCCAAGTCCTTTGCTGTCTCTGACAGAATTACAATGTCATCGGCGAACCTAAAAGTTTTTATTTCTTCTCCATGAATTTTAATACCTACTCCGAATTTTTCTTTTGTTTCCTTTACTGCTTGCAGGTACTTATGCAAACGAAATGACACAGTTTCAGAGACTTAACCATTCTCATACGTATATGTTTTTTTTTTTTATATTTATAGACTGAAGGAGAATTTAAAAGACAGTTGGGCGTCAGTAAGAATTTGGATTGAGGAGGGAGGCGAGCCAGGGTAATCCGTGCAGATGCGTGAACCACTGTGCCTGGCTGGCTTAGCAAGCAGGAGACACAGGTTCGATTCCCGGTCTTGGTGCAAATTATCACCGCCTCTTCAGTCTATGAGGTGGAATCCAAAATTTTCGGGACTGGTGCTGCCATCTGGAAAGTAGGAGTAGTAGATCTTTACACTGGTAGGTGGCGAGAGCTGCGTATCTGATGAGTCAGTGTGTGGAGTCGTATTCAGCTGGGAGGACGTGTTGTGTGTCCACAGTGATTTCCGTAATACTCTGTGTTTGGTGTGTGGCGATTTTACGATGGATCCGCGAACAGAACAGCGCATGTGTATCAACTTCAGTGAGAATCTCAGTAAAAGTGCTACTGAGACCCTTGTAATGATTCCACAAGTGTTTAAGGGATAGAGCACGAGCCATACACGTGCGTTCGAGTGGCATGCTCGGTTCAGGGCCGGCCGTACAGGCGTCGAAGATGATGCTCACACTGGAAGGCCCATTAGCCGCACAACGCCAAACATTGCTGCCAAATATAATTGCGTAGGGTTCCGCGGTCAGAGTCAGTCGACATAAAAGTTTTCTGGGTATGGTGCCGCGTCATAACGTCGATTGTAGCCAAAGTACAACAATTGGTTCCTGCAGATCGACGTTGAACCATTCAAGACCTTGCGGATGATGTGGGTATTGGTTATGGGAATGTTGACTGATGAATTGGGCATACATCATGTCGCCGCAAAATTTGTGCCAAGGATCTTGACTACTGATCAGAAGGCATAACATGTTGAAGTTTGCACAGACCTTCGTCAGACTGCATATGATGATCCAACCTTCTTGTCATGGGTTGTCACTGGTGACAACCCAAGACTGGTTATGACCCAGAGACAAAGCAACAATCGTTCCTGGCTCTCCAAGACCCAAAAAAGGGAGTCAGGTGAAGAGCAAAGTGAAGAGTATGATCGTCATTTTCTCTTGATATCAAGCGAATTGTGCACATAGAATTACTCCCACCCAACCAAACAGTGAATTCTACGTAATACTGTGACGTTTTGTGATGGCTCTGTGAAAATGTGTGGTGACGACGGACTGAACTTTGGCGTCAAGGGAACTGGTTGCTGCATCATGCCTTCGCGCACTGTCACACGTCCTTGCACACCAGGATCTTTTTGGCAAAAAACAACATGTCGGTTGTACCCCCCTCACCGTACTCGCCAGATTTGGCACCTTGCGACTTCGCGCTATTCCCGAAACTGTAACTCAAGTTGAAAGGCTGTCGGTTCGACACTCTAGAGAGGATTCAAGAAGCATCGCTGGAGGTGATAAACACCCTCAAAGAACAGGACTTCCAGAAAACGTTTGACCAGTGGCAGAAGGGCTGGGACTGGTGTGTACGTGCAGATGGGAACTTCTTCGAGGGTGACGGTGACCATTGGTCCAAAGGTAAGGTTTTCGACAGATGGGAGCACCAGTCCCGAAAATTTTGGATAGCATCTTGTATAACCGTAACAAATTCATATCTGTATGAGACCAGTAAAGTCTCTGAAACTGGGTCATTTCATTGAGGGGAGTCTATTTGTTCAGTGACGAGCCACACTTCGAACTGAGCCCCAATGACCAGCGAAGATGTGTCTCGAGACGCCAGAACAATGAACAGTGGTGGGATACCGAAGTCACTATCGCCCGCCATACGGCCCACCAACCAGGACTAATGGTATGGGGTGCCATTTCTTATCATAGCAGGACCCCTCTGGGTGTCATACGCGGCACCCTTACGGCATAGAGGTACGTCGGAGATATTCTACGCCTCGTTTTATTGACCTTCATGATAAGCTGTCCTGGTCTTACATTTTAACACAATAATGCCTGCTCGCTCACGGGGAGGGTTTCTACTGCTTGTCTTTGTAATTTCCAAACGCTGTCTTGGCCAGCAAGGTCGCCAGATCTCTTCCCTATTAAGAACGTGTGGAGTACTATGGGCAGGGCCCTCTAACCATCTCGGTATTTAGAAGATCTAACTCGCCAGTTGGACAGAATTTTGCAACATATCCCTTAGGAAGACACCTGACAACTCTGTCTATAAATGTCAAGCCGAATAAACGCTTGCATAAGGGCCAGAGGTGGAACAGCGCGTTGTTGACTTACTCAATGTGTAAAGCTCTTTCTCTTGAATAATCCATCCATTTTTTTCTGAAATTGTAATCATTTGTTTGCCTTTACATGTACATCACGTGTACCGACTTCGGTCCCATTCGAATAACTGCTTCGTGATGCGTTATTTTTTATGCCTCACAGTGTACTTGGTCGGCTGTTGTGCGGATGTTGCCTGCAATTTCCCACGTGGAGAGAAGGGTAGAATTAAGGAACCATCTGGCCACAGCACCTTAATAAGGTGAGGTATTGGCTGTTTTGGAAACTAAAAATATATTCACCGAAAAGGCAATATCGCTGTCACTAGAACTACATTGAATCTGAGAACATTGTTGATATTGCAATAAAGAGACAAAGCCTACGAAAAATATCACCATGGTTTTACCACTTTCACTAAGTAAGTTATTATCAGTTGTGTGTGAAATGGTTTTGATAACTATAACAATAGACACGAACACGCTGCCAGTACATACAATACACTGACAGATAGTGCGCGAAATCCACTATCAAAGGAATGTATTTGACATAACGATAAGTCAAATAACCTGTTTATTATAACATCATGGATTACTGTGAGCCCAAAACGTAATTCTTCACAAATACATGAAACGATTAGCCTCTGCAAGCATAGTTTATACTGATGTTTAATTGTCTATGTAATGAGAAATTTGGGTATTAATATATGTAGAGAAGACATTTGAGTAAGTAATGTGGAACAGGCAAGAAAGAATCAATAGCACTCTTGGCTACCGATTGCCGTTACGGCTTGTGGGATGTTTAAAATGTAATAAGATATGAATTATCTGATAATATACACTCATGCTCATAAATTAAGGATAAGCGCAGAATGTGGTGCCACACAACGTGGCACTACACAAAACTCCGCTAATAGCAAAGGCACATAGGGAACACACACGACACAGATCTGTAAGTCCACGGTATTGGTTGTAAGTTGAGAAAACCGTCCCGATACACATGTGCTACAAAACGCCACTGTTTCCTGCGCATGTACCCTGACATCAATATGGGATATGATCACCACGCATACGTACACAGGCCGCACAACGGGTTGGAATGCTCTGCATCAGGTGGTCGAGCAGCTGCTAGGGTATAGTCTCCCAGAGTTGCACCAGTGCCTTTCGCAGCTCCGAAAGTGCCGTAGGGGTTTGAAGGCGTGCAGCGATACTTCGACCGAGAGCATTACAGACGTGTTAGATGGGGTTTAGGTCTGGAGAACAGGAAGGCCACTCCATTCGAATGATATCTTCTGTTTCAAGGTACTCCTCCACGATGGCATCTCGGTGGGGCCATGTGTTATCATCTATCAGGAGGAAGGTGGGACCCACTGCACCCCTAAAAAGGCGGACCTGACCTGTTACAGTTCCTCTGTCAAAGACATGTAGGGGGTGTACGTGCACCAATGATAATCCCACCCCACATCATCAAGCCACAACCTCCATACAGGTCCCTTTCAAGGACATTAATGGGTTGGTATCTAGTTCCTGATTCGCGCCAGATGAAAACCCTGCGAGAATCACTGTTCAGACTATATCTGGACTCGTCCGTGAACCACTGTTCCAATGACGATGTACTGTGTTCTTAACACCAGGCTTTACGGGCTCTCCTGTGACCAGGAGTCAGTGGAATGCACCGTGAAGGTCTCCAGGCGAATAAACCATGTCTGTCCAGTCGTCTGTAGACTGTATGCCTGGAGACAACTGTTGCAGTGGCTGTGGTAAGGTCCCGAGCAATGCTACCTGCAGTACTCCGTAGCCGTCTGCGGGCACTGATGGTGAGATATCGGTCTTCTTGTGGTATTGTACACTGTGGACGTCCCGTACTGTAGCGCCTGGACACTTTTCCTCTCTGCTGGAATCGTTGCTATAATCCTGAGATCACACTTTGTGGCACACGGAGGGCCAGTGCTACGACCTGCTGTGTTTGACCAGACTCCAGTCGCCCTAGTACTCTAACCCTCATAACGTCATCGATATCTGTTCTTTGACCCATTTTCAACGCACAGTCACCATTAGCACGTCTGAAAATGTTTCCACACTTACTAGCTGCCCCGTACTCTGACATGCACCAACACACCCTGTAAGTAGGCTGTTTAGGTTCTTATATTGGTAACGCCGCCGCCACATAGCGCTCTCTGTATGAAAATCACTGGCTGTGCTGTGTGCAGTCTGTGGCTAGTTTGCATTGTTGTCTGCCATTGTAGTGTTGGGCAGCGGCAGCTGGATGTTAACAGCGCGTAGCGTTGCGCAGTTGGAGGTGAGCCGCCAGCAGTGGTGGATGTGGGGAGAGAGATGGCGGAGTTTTGTAATTTGTCATGAACTGCTATATATATTATGATGATATTAAGGTAAATACATTGTTTGTTCTCTATTAATATCTTTCATTTGCTAACTATCCCTATCAGTAGTTAGTGCCTTCCATAGTTTGAATCTTTTCTTTAGCTGGCAGTAGTGGCGCCTGCTGTATTGCAGTAGTGGGAGTAACCAAGATTTTTGTGAGGTAAGCGATTTGTGAAACGCATAGGTTAACATTAACCTATGCCATTTTTTTTTTGTAGGGATTTTTGAAAGTCAGATTGCATTGCGCTAAAAAAAAATATTGTGTGTCAGTTTAAGCACAGTCATGTATAAATTTCTCTAAGGGGACGTTTTATATGTCGACCCTTAGCCGAGGATACCTCACTGGAATCTTCTGATTTTTTCTTGTAGTTTGTGTAATTAGTGTAGTTTTTGTTTATTGCCAGCGCGTAATTATAGAGAGAATTTCCTTTGTAGCTGTAGTTTTTCATTGTTGTACAGTAAAACAGTTGTGGCATGCATATAGATTTGCAGCAAGTATTTCGCAGCTCCGCTTGCAATTAACTAGATATTATTTTCAGTGCTATGTTAATGTGTTCTCTTATTTTTGCTCTTCAAATTGTGTTTTTCTGTGTTATCGTGTGAAATATTGTGACAATAATGGCGTGTGAAAAACGTAACACTAGGCTCCAAAGTAAACTGAGAAATAATAGTGACGACGAGCGTAGCTTATCAGCACCACTGTGTAATGAAGTAACAGACATTCAAAGCAGTAATTTGGTAATAGTGCATAGGGAAATGGAGCGGGCGGCAAACAATGGCGTAGACAGTGAAACAAATAGTGAACAGGGAAGCATTATCGATCGATCGGTCGGCAACAGCTCGCCTCAGGAATCAGGAATGACAGGACACAATCTTGCAAATACTGCAGATTCAGGTTTTGGGTCCTCACAGTTTTCTCAAATAAGTCAAGACACATTTTCTGCTTGTAAAAATGTCAATGTTGCCGGTGCAAATTCACTGCCAAAAAGCACTGAGGAACATGTTTCAGACACCAGTGCATTGTTATTACAGATAATGCAACAAATGGGACAAAAGCTACAAAAGTTAGACACAACACTTGAACAAAATCAGAAACAAATGGGACAAAATCTTCAAAAGTTAGACACGATGGAACAAAATCAGAGACAAACACAGCAACAGCTTCAAAAGCTAGACTCATTGGAACAAACTCTTTAACAAATACGTGAAGACTTAACTACTGAGTTACATAACATCGAATCCAAATGTCAAAAAGTCTGTAATGACGTAAAAACACAAATTTGTGAGCATTTCCAACCTATTTTTTCGCGGCACGAAAATGCATTACAGAATCACGAAGCAGCCATAAAAGAACTGCAAACTATTGTTCATGAAAATCATGAGACCTTGCAAGCTAAATTTGACTTAGTTGCATCTACCGATTCAGTTACGCCACTTGCAAAAACTCAGGAAAACTTAAAGGACACAGTAGATACTCTGAAAATTGGTTCAGAAAAACACACTGAGGAAATAAGTACACTATCGGAGAAAGTAGCCGAACTTTCGGATCAGTTCACTAATTTATCTACGAAGGTAGATGATAATCTGATTGACGCAAGACCGGTTGTCTTTAATGACACAGAAGAGTATGAACAAATTAGGAAATTCAAACAAAATCAGAATCAAATTAATACGCAACACCAAAGAGAAATCCGCGAAGTACAAGATCAGCTGACACAGGTAATACAAGAATTACGTATTTCAGAGGACACTCGCGCCTCAATACGGGAAGAGGGACATAGAAATACGGAACAGCCACAAAATAATAACACAGCGCATTTCGGAAATTATGAAAGAAATTGGCAAGGTGCAACGAATTTTGAGATGGAACGGCCGACACGACCTAACAATGACCGATGTGCGACTCGCCGACATGATGATTTTGACTATAAGCTGTTCATTACTACACGTAAATTCAAAACGTTTAAGAATTCTGCCAACGACATTCATCCACAAGCATGGCTCCATCAATTCTCTCATTGTTTTCCTCCCAACCGGTCGTTAGAACACAGATTAGAATTTATGTGTGGCTATTTAGAGAATGAACCAGCTGTAAGAATGCGATTGGTCATTCACGATTGTCACAGTGAAGGAGAATTTTACCATGCCTTCCTCTCAGCATATTGGTCTCAAGCTACACAAGACCGAGTAAAACATAGCATCTTGATGATGAAACACTTTGAACAATCTGAATTTTCCAGTCTTGTCAAATATTTTGAAGACATGTTGCATAAGAATCAGTATCTTTCAAACCCACACAGCCCCTCAGAACTCATCCGCATTTGCTTACTCAAATTGCTTGAACATTTACGACATATTATTTTAGCAGGACGTTGCAAAGACGACATTGAAGCTTTTCAGGGACTGTTACAAGAACTGGAAATTGACACAGACAGTCGCGGGATGCGAAAACAGGAAAACAATCACTACAGGTCACATCCGTCACAATTCTGTGACGACAGAAGCAATAACTGGACACGACAAGCCTATTTTCACAACACATATCGTGACCAAAACAGACACCACCTGTATGACAACCGTTGGCACAGTAGTAATAATTACAAAGAAAGATCAGATTTCCGTAGTAATGAATATGACGGAGACAATCATAGAAACAGACAATATGGAAACCAGAACTATTATTATCACGGGAGACAGAATAACTTCAGATGCAACAGTTCAGCGCGCAGTTACGATTCAGGAAGAAATTTTCCACCACATGACCGACAAGAAAGAAATTATGAAATCTACCTACAAGACGACAGACGAGATAATCATAACGACAGACCTGAATTTCATCAGAACTGGCGGGATTCAAAGAGAGCAGGGCACTTTCGACAACGTGAATTTGTAGAAGCTAGGTCTCCTAATCCCAATAACGACGCGCGCCAACAAAGGGACAGACAATGACTCGCACCGCAGGCAGCCGCTTGCGCCGGCTGGCTCAGAGAAAAGTGACATAGACGCTAACCTTAAGAAAAATTCCAGTATTGTTTATCAACGTATACCGCATGATAATTGTGTTAAAGTTGAAACTCTGCGTCCTAGGAAGAGTAAAGATTTACACCACATTTCACATGTAAAACCGTTTATTGAAAGATAATCTGCTTTTTAACTTTGTCTTTGCCATAAAACGTTTCACTTCACGTCACTAGTATGCTTTAGAAACTGTTACCATGCAACAATGTTTGAAGTTAAATATCCAGTCAAGAACCAAGAGAACTTATTTAAACAGAAATTACGAATGCATTGTTATTGTGAACAGACGACACAGTGTTATTGTGTGTGTACATTCTTGCTTGTTAGTTGCACGATTACGTAACGACTATAAGGCTCACATACTTAGAACATTTACCAGTACTGCTAATGAGATTGTAATGCAACATTTTGGTTTACTTGAAAAAACATTCTGGATTTAAAGTACTTTCTGTGAAATACCAGATGACACAGTGGTTAGTTTATGTGACAGCTACACGATTTTATCACGACGCTACTAATGAGTGACAATTTACAATGTTGCTTTTGTGGTGTATCTGTTTTATATCTGCACAGTTTTTCTGAATTCTTCTGGAAAGTAAAACATGTTTTAGTAGTAACTTTTGTGCTATAACTACAAGGAGACAGCCTTTTCCGTAGGACAACAATATGTTACAGCACAGTACTTTTCTCATCACGGCAATAAGCGTAATAACTAAGATATCTATACGCAAAGCATTTCACTTTTTTTATCATGAGGTAAGTACATTGGCTTCTGCAGAACTTAGCTTACGGAGGACGATAACTACGACACTTCCACAGAGATTATCTTACAACAAGACGCACAGTTTAGCGCTACAGTACACGTATTTGAGTGATTAATTTTGTACTTAAAACATTTATTTTTAAAGATATTTGAGGTACAATGGTACAAAGGATTTTGGTGATACATTTCATTCCATTGCTGTACTCTGTAACACCTGAGGGTATAATTACATTAATCCTCAGGGGGGGTACACGCTTACTTTGTGTACCATGTGTTTGGCAAGCACAAGGAGCCCTAGCTAATATGGTATTTGCTTGTACAACTTTACACATCGGTACCATATTTCTCTAACACATAAATTACACAGCTATCTGATTATTTAACAGAGAAACAAACATTTTTTTATTGCATCAGTGACAGATGTTTACGCAATTACACAGTTGGATAACTTCACACTTATGAAACTGTATTTTGTCTGTACTTTGTAAACTGTTCATATTTTTTCGGAACCATTGTGATACTGTGAGAGCTTTGAATGATGTATTTGGTATGGGATCATGATTTTTAAAGTGCGTTTGAGGCAGATGACACTTTTGACATGAGCAGAGAATTTTTTTAGGTTTTGAAATTATTGGAGGAAGCTACGACGATTTTGAGAGTTGACTGAGGTGTTATGATGTTATTATTACGATGACTATGTGTATTATGCTGTTGCGGTATGTTTATGATCAGTAAGGTGATGCTATATGAATTATTTGATTATGCTACATATCTGTAATGATGAAATATTGAAGAAGTGTCGACGAATAAGGTAAGGAATAATGAATAGTGGTTAGGGACTCTGGTTTGTGAAAAAGGTTGTTGGAAACCAAGAATCGTACTTTAAGAGTTATGAAATGTGTGTGTATATGCGTGAATGTATCACAATGCTGGCGAAAATTTTTTGGACGCTGTTATATTTATAGGATTTTGTTTCTACAGATTTGTAACCCAAATTCTTGACATGTGAAATATTTTTATATGAGACTGTCACTGTAGCGGAAACTGGTGTCGTAAATATTTCGGTAAGAAAGTTAAGTGACCACTTGCACGTAATGTGTCGTGGGCACCCAGCTGGGAGACAGTCGCCTGAAAAAAAAAAGCCATTAGCGTGTACCTTTCAGAGGTACAGGTGGAAAAAAAAGGGAGGCCATTATCCTCGCTATTGACATTCCTTTGTAGAAAGCATCGCAAATACGACACCCTCATAACTTGGAAACATTCTTACATCTGCACACCTGATTAGGACAAGTGTCTATCTACGAGAATTGAGAGAATTTCTACTAACTTATGAAATGCCTCATGACTACTGAATGATTATTTTATGCTTTATTTTGTACATAGTTGCTTATTTCATTTGATATCTGGTTTCCAGTTGTCTTGCAGCATTGGTTTCATAAAATAAAATTAAATGCATTTGCTAATGTGAACACTTTCTGTCAACAGATCAATTAAATAATTATTTTATGACCCACATTCTTCGAAAAAGGAGCTCTTGGAATGGAAAGAACAATAAGAAGGGACTAATAACAGTAACTACATATATCATTTTCTTTTCAAGTACTTGGTAACTTTTTTGGTAGAATAACTTCTTGTGGTGCATCACTTTAATTACATAGACATTAAGATGCGATTATACATTTCCTTTATCTGCATTGTTGTCTTTAGTGTACTATTTCTTCTGCTTGAGCTTTGTCATGCTTAGGTATACGTTATAGCATTTACTGCTGCTGTTTGCCAGGCATAGTGCTACTGAATTTTAATTTGTGTTACTCTGCTAAGCCAGTTTACTACTGATTTATTTTTCTTGTTTGCTGCACAGTGCCTTATATTAGTTGTAATTTATGCTGCTTGCTTCGCCATTTGTATTTTTGATCATTGCTGTTTGTCTTAATTGTTTTGTGCTGCTGCATTGCCTCGTCCCTTAGTTTAGCATCTGAGCTCAGTAGATTTAAGTTAGCTTAAGAGGGGGTAGACTATATAAGAAACTAACTATGATGAATTGGAAGAAGTGCATTGAGAAGATATAAGAAAATGGTTTGGCCAAAAAAGTATTTTGAAAGAGGATATGAACAAAAAGGTAGGATTTAGAGACAACAGGTTTAGGTAGTATTTTCTTGGAAATAAATGATGAGGTAAGATAATGGAAAATAAATAATGAGGTAAGAAATACGTGAACATGTAAATACAGAAAGCATGCTTGGATAGGATTTTTTTGGTGGAAACAAATGTTGAAATAAGACGAAAGATCTATGGAATGAAGTTTTGGGTTGGACTGCAGTACCAAATGTTACACTGAAAACAAACCCTGTCCTTTCCTCCTGTGTTATTCTGCTATGTGCTTGTGTACCCTTGAGTATTTATATTCTTCCTGTCTTTATGTGTTTAGCTAATAAGATTTATGTTGTAGAATTTTTCTCATACTCAGCTACATGAACTATGATGAGGAATACTGTTATCCTCAAATATAATTTGCATTAATAATATGTTATTTACTTTGTAAAGATGTTACACATTATAAATTCTATTCTGTTTTGTTGGTCATATGTGAAGGTGATGTTTCAAAAGTTATTCTGATCTTTATGTATGTACTTATGTCATTATTTTTGTAACACTGATGTATATGTTTATTTCTATTCTTTTGTAAAGCCTGTGTTACTACAAATGTTATCTGTATTGTTATGTTCTTTAATGATGTGTTTTGTACCTTTGCTATTGTGTTCTTATGTTATAAAATTGTACTTGACACCCGTTCATCAAATTAAGTAACTTGTAAGTTCCATTTCACTGCACACGTTTCTGTTGGTGTAGTATATGGACAATATGTGAGAAGTAGGGACTGTTAATGTTTACACGTATGTTAATAATTCAGCAAGGGACTGGATAACAGCATTGCTGGTTCTAAGGACAATTCCAAAAACTTTGTGAGTGTGTAAGTGGTGGTTATGGGCTTGCTATATTATCTGCAAGACTCTTCAATGGTGATTGTGTACCTGCACAGTCACAACAGATGGCTGCTGGCCATCTCTACAAGGACTACAGTGGGTCTACACCTTTGGTGATCCACCAATACCATTATTTCTACAAGGACTACAGTGGGTCTACACCTTTGATGATTCATCAGTATCATTATTTCTACAAGGACTGCAGTGGGTCTGCACCTCTGGTGGCCCACCAATACCGTAATCTCTACCAGGACTACAGTGGGTCTGCTCTGTGATGACCTACCTACCAATACTCTTCAAAATTTCGACTGACTCTGCTGTGGGTTTGCTCTGTTGTGGCTCATTACCTGTGTGCATGTCAAGAGTCAGCACTGTCTTTCCGTTGGAAGGACAACACTACTTCTTCAAGTGGCATGGAAATCTACTACTTCCGTGTGCATTCTCTTTTACTACTCAGACTTTGAGAAAAAAAAACACTGTAATTTTACTGTGATGAACACAGACTGGGACTGTGAGAAAATTTTAGCTTTTGACCAACATTGTATCAATAAGTGTGTGCATTTGATATCTTTCTTACTGTAATTATGAAAAATTTTATCAAATCATTATTGGCCACTGCCCAAAACCATTTGTAAAATTTTTTGTGGGGAGCATGGGGGCTATGTAAGTAGGCTGTTTAGGTTCTTATATTGGTAACGCCGCCGCCACATAGCGCTCTCTGTATGAAAATCACTGGCTGTGCTGTGTGCAGTCTGTGGCTAGTTTGCATTGTTGTCTGCCATTGTAGTGTTGGGCAGCGGCAGCTGGATGTTAACAGCGCGTAGCGTTGCGCAGTTGGAGGTGAGCCGCCAGCAGTGGTGGATGTGGGGAGAGAGATGGCGGAGTTTTGTAATTTGTCATGAACTGCTATATATATTATGATGATATTAAGGTAAATACATTGTTTGTTCTCTATTAATATCTTTCATTTGCTAACTATCCCTATCAGTAGTTAGTGCCTTCCATAGTTTGAATCTTTTCTTTAGCTGGCAGTAGTGGCGCCTGCTGTATTGCAGTAGTGGGAGTAACCAAGATTTTTGTGAGGTAAGCGATTTGTGAAACGCATAGGTTAACATTAACCTATGCCATTTTTTTGTAGGGATTTTTGAAAGTCAGATTGCGTTGCGCTAAAAAAAAATATTGTGTGTCAGTTTAAGCACAGTCATGTATAAATTTCTCTAAGAGGACGTTTAATAACCCCTACATATGCGGACTGCTGCCAGCGCCACCGTGCGACGACCGCAGGTCAAATGCACCGCATAGTCATACCCCGAAGTGATTTAAACCCGCAATCCGCCCACCAGAGCGTTGTTTTACCATGCATCAGCATTATCCTTAATTTATGAGCATGAGTGTAGTAACGAAATAAAACGATATTTCAGTGTTTGTGTTCAGAATTATGTAAGGTATATACTTGAAATCTTTAGGGAGTGTAAAATATTTGTATAAACGAATGATGGTCAATCACATAGGTATTCCTTTGACCATAACTAAGGACGGAGCAAGCAGAGTGGTCTTCCCGCTGGTGGGAGCTGTTTAGGTAAGGTCGTTGGGCACGCAGAGTGCCACACGTGTTCGAGCGTGTTCAGGGTCAAGCACATTTCTAGGTGTACCTATTTCTCAGTAAATCAGTTTTTCATTTTGAGACTTTTAAGTTGTGAATGTTGGAAAAGCTGAAAGTGACCGAAGTTTCGTATGGTGAACTGATAAGTACAGACAGATTCAATTGAAATGTTAAGCAATAGGAATTTATGCAGTCTTTTTTTAATTCGAATTAGTGCACAATAATTTTGGTTTATGGTAATCAATGCCTGCAAGTCCTCTGCTCTCTCTGCTGGGACAATTACTTTTGTTTTCATCTGTACGACTATTATATCTCCTTGTCGTCAACCGTTCGGCTGGGTAACGGCACATCCGGACACGACTATCGACCTGCTATAACAAGAAACGTGATACATCTGACCTGGCGACACTTTTCCATTGATTCATGCTCCAATCTTAATGATCATGTGCCCACAGCAATAATGATTGACGATATCGTTGGGTCAACACAGGAACAAGTATGGGTTGTCTGCTGCGAAGCCCACTGTGCACTGAGGGGTGTGCCCGAAACACCTGTGCCTGCCCAGCATTATACTCTATCGTCAAATATGCCATATATTTTCGCCTATCCTGCTTTACAGAGCGGGCAAGCCTCCGACGTCCACGTCCTGTATGGAGCTTTGACGTCCAACACCTTGTCAGCCACTCCCTGTTTCGCCATCTTCCAACCACCTGCCACAGATACAAAAGTAGCAAGCGAACAACCGACCAGTTTCGCCGTTTCCTAATGCTCATTCACTGGTGCCAGGCGTCAGAGTCGCTTAAATCGGAAGATTTCCCCGCTTGCGGTCCATGTTGTCGCTAGAATGGTACCACATATGTCTCTACTGCGCTTATTAACTACCCAGACCGCGCCACGTACCTGCAACGCCGCCACGCGGTATAAATGTCGAGCTGGACACTTGTCGTAATGTTCTGGTTGATCAGCGTGTATCCAAGACCACAAAAGAAAAAGGAAGGAAGATCAGGGTTTAACATTCCATTGACTTCTGGGTCATTAGAGGCGTAGCACACGCTTCCTTTTTGCAAGGATGGGAAAGGAAATCGGCTATGCCCTTCCCAAGGAACCATTCTGGCATTTGCCTGGAGCGATTTAGGGAAATCTCGGAATACCTAAATCAGGATGGCCGGACGCGGATTTGAATCGTTGTCCTCTCGAATGTGAGGCCAGTGTGTTAACCATTGTGTCATCGTGCTCGGTCAGTCGACATAAGGTCGAAGTATTGGATAAACTGAACAGCATCCGAGACATAAGAACCTGTTAATCGACTTCATTACTGCAACATTCTGACAACAAAAACTGTCAGTTGTTTTCAATTGTGCGTTTTCCTAGTGCGTAGCCGCCTTATACACACAGCTAAGTGTTGATCACGACAAAATTCAGGGCGTCGACAAAAATATGCGAACAAGCACACAACATATTACAATGTCTAATACAGTGTAGGAAACCTATTGGTACTCAAAACTGTTTCCAGTGTAAGTAGGCTGTTTAGGTTTTTTTATTGGTAACGCCACCTCTGTATGAAAATCACTGGCTGTGCTGTGTGCAGTCTGTGGCTGCTTTGCATTGTTGCAATACTCGCCATTGTAGTGTTAGGCAGCTGGCTGTGAACAGCGCGTAGCGTTGCGCAGTTGGAGGTGAGCCGCCAGCAGTGGTGGATGTGGGGAGAGAGATGGCGGAGATTTGTAATTTGTCATGAACTGCTATATTTATATATGATGATATCAAGGTAAATACATTGTTTGTTCTCTATTAATATCTTTGATTTGCTAACTATCCCTATCAGTAGTTAGTGCCTTCCATAGTTTGAATCTTTTATTTAGCTGGCAGTAGTGGCGCTCGCTGTATTGCAGTAGCTTGAGCAGCGAAGATTTTTGTGAGGTAAGTGATTTGTGAAAGGTATAGTTTAATGTTAGTCAGGGCCATTCTTTTGTAGGGAATTTTAAAACTCAGATTGCGTTGCACTAACAAAATATTGTGTGTCAGTTTAAGCACAGTCATGTATAATTGTTCAAAGGGGACGTTACATATGGCGACCCTGCCAGGATAAACACACTGAGGAAATGTGTTCACTATCGGAGAAAGTAGCCGAACTTTCGGATCAGGTCACTAACTTATCTACAAAGGTAGATGATGATCTGAATGACACAAGACCTGTAGCCTTCACTGACACAGAAGAGTATGAACAAATTAGAAAATGCAAACAGAATCAATATCAAATCAATACACAGTACAAAAGAGAAATCCGCGAAGTACAAGATCAGCTGACACAGGTAATACAAGAATTACGTATTTCAGAGGATACTCGCGCCCCAATACGGGAAGAGGGACACAGAAATACGGAACAGCCACAATATAATAACACAGGGCATTTCGGAAGTTATGAAAGAAATTGGCATTTAAGAATTCTGGCAACGACATTCATCCACAAGCATGGCTCCATCAATTCTCGCATTGTTTTCCTCCCAACTGGTCGTTAGAACACAGATTAGAATTTATGTGTGGCTACTTGGAGAATGAACCAGCTGTAAGAATGCGATCGGTAATTCACGATTGCCACAGTGAAGGAGAGTTTTACCATGCCTTCCTCTCAGCATATTGGTCTCAGGCCACACAAGACCGGGTAAAACATAGCATCATAATGATGAAACGTTTCGAACAATCTGAATTTTCCAGTCTTATGAAATATTTTGAAGACATGTTGCATAAGAATCAGTATCTTTCAAACCCATACAGCCCCTCAGAACTCATCCGCATTCGCTTAATCAAACTGCCTGAACATTTACGACATATTATTTTGGCAGGACGTTGCAAAGACGACATTGAAGCATTTCAGGGACTCTTACAAGAATTAGAAATTGACACTGACAATCGCGGAATGCGGAAACAGGAACACAACAATTACAGGTCACATCCGTCACAATTCCTCGATAATAACTGGACGCGACAAGGCTATTCTCACAACACAAATCGTGACCAAAACAGACACCACCCGTATGACAACCGTTGGCAGAGTAGTAATAATTACAGGGAAAGATCACCTCTCCGCGGTAATGACTATCACAGAGACAATCAGAGAAACAGACAATATGGGAACCAAAACAATTATTATTACGGGAGACAGAATAACTTGAGACGCAACGGTCCAGCGCGCAGTTACGATTCAGGGAGAAATTCTCCACCACTTAACCGACAAGAAAGAAACTACAGGAACTACCGACATGACGACAGACGATGTGATCGTAACGACAGACCTGAATTGCATCAGAACTGGCGGGATTCAAACAGAGCAGGGCCCTCTCGTCACGGTGAATTTGTAGAAGTTAGGTCTCCAAACCCCAATAACGGCGCGCGCCAACAAAGAGACAGACAATGACTCGCACAGCAGGCAGCCACGTGCGCCCGCTGGCTCCGAGAAAAATAACATAAGACGCTAGCCTGGAGAAAAATTTTAGCATTCTTTACCGATGTATACAACATGATAATTGCTTTGAAGTTGAAACTCTGTGTACTAGGAAGAGTAAAGGTTTACACCACATTTCACATGTAAAACCGTTTATTGAAAGATAATCTGCTTTTTAACTTTGTCTTTGCCATAAAACTTTTCACTTCACATTTCTAGTATGCTTTGTCATATTTAGAATCTGTTAACATGTAACAATGTTTGAAGTGAAATATCCAGTCAAGAACCAAGAGAACTTATTTAAACAGAAATTACGAATGCATTGTTATAATGAACAGACGACGCAGTGTTGTTAGTTGTACATTCTTGCTTGTTAGTTGCACGATTACGTAACGACTATCAGGCTTACATACTTAGAACATTTACCAGTACTGCTAATGACATTTTAATGCAACATTTTGGTTTACTTGAAAATATATTCTGGATTTAAAGTACTTTCAGTGAGATACCAGATGGCACAGTGGTCAGTTTATTTGACAGCTACACGACTATATCACGACGCTACTAATGAGTGACAATTTACAATGTTGCTTTTGCAGTGTTTCTGTTTTATATCTGCACAGTTTTCTGTTTTATTCTGGAAAGTAAAACAGGTTTTAGTAGTAACTTTTGTGGTATAGCTACAATGAGACTGCCTTTTCCGTAGCACAACAATACGTTATAGCACAGTACTTTCCTCATCACTGCAATAAGTATAATAACTACGATATCTATACGCAAAGCATTTCACTTTTGTTTATCATGTGGTAAGTACATTGACTTCTGCAGAACTTAGCTTTCGGAGGACGATAACTACGACACTTCCACAGAGATTATGTTGCGACAAGATGCACAGTTTAGCGCTACAGTACACGCATTTGAGTGATTAATCTTATACTTAAAACACTTATTTTTAAATATTTTTTTAATTACAAAGAAAGTTTTCCGTGATACATTTGATTCCATTTCTGTAATTTGTAACACCTGGGAGTATAATTACATTTATCCTCAGGGGGGTACACACTTACTTTGTGTACCATGTGTTTGGCAAGCACAAGGAACCCTAGCTAATATGGTATTTGCTTATACAACTTTACACATCAGTACCATATTTCTCTAACACACAAATTACACAGCTATCTGATTATTTAACTGAGAGATAAACATTTTTTTTACTACATCAGTGACACATGTTTACGCAATACACAGTTGGGTAACTTCACACTTATGACACTGTATTTTGTCTGTACTTTGTAAACTGTTCATATTTTTTCGGAATCATTGTGGTACTATGAGAGCTTTGAATGATGTATTTGGTATGAGATCATGATTTTTAAAGTACGTTTGAGGTAGATGACACTATTGAAATAAGCAGAGAATTTTTTTTAGGTTTTGAAATTATTACAGAAAGCTACGACGTTTTTGAGATTTGACTGAGGTGTTATGATGTTATTATTACGACGACGATGTGTACTATGCTGTTGAGATATGTTTATGATCAATAAGATGATGCTACCGTATATGAGGAATAAGAAGTATGTTGGAAACCAAGAATCGTACTTTAAGAGTTATGAAATGTGCGTAAATGCGTGACTGTATCACAATGCTGACGAATATTTTATTTGGACACTTATATTTATAGGATATTCTTTCTACAGATTTGCAACGCTAATTCTTGACCTGTGAAATATTTTTATATGAGATTGCCACTGTAGCGGAAACTGTTGTCGTAAATATTTCCGTAAGAAAATTAAGTGACCACCTGCACGTAATGCGTCGTGGGCACCCAGCTGTGTCAGACGCCTGGAGAAAAAGCCATTAGCGCGTGCCTTTCAGAGCACAGGAAAAAAAAAAAAAGGGAGGCCATTATCCTGGCCATTGTCATTCCTTTAGAGAAAGCATCGCAAATCCGACACGCTGATTACTTGGAAACATATCGTACTTTCTGATATTTACTGAAATGCCTAATGATATGACAAGAAATAGTTTGTCTACACACCTGACTATGACTACTGTCTTTCTAGATGAGAGATTTTTTTACTACTTATGAAATGCCACATGACTATTGAACGATGTTCTTATGTTTTGCTTTGTACATAGTTGCTTATTTCATTTGATATCTAGTTTCTAGCTGCACTGCAGCATTGGTTAAAATAAAATTTTATAGATGTACTAATATAAATATTTTCTGTCTACAGATCGAGTAAATAATAATTTTTTTAAAAAAATGAGGGAGCACAAAATGACATTTACCTTCACAGGAACTGCATTCATAATTTTCTTTTCAAGTAATTGGTAACTTTTTGGTAGAATAACTTCTTGTGGTGCACCACTGTAATTACATAGACATTAAGATGTGAATATACATTTTCCTTATTGTTGTTTTTCCTGAAATATTTTTTATGCTTGAGCTTTGTCATGCTTAGGTATACGTCATAGCATTTGCTGCTGCTGTTTGCCAGGCATAGTGTTACTGAATTTGACTTTGTGTTACTCTTCTAAGCTAGTTTTTCTTGTTTCCTGCACAGTGCCTTATATTAGTTGTAATTTTGCATTTTTTTGTTAATTTAGATTTACTGCTGCTTGCTTTGCAAATTGGCATTTTTTTGTCATTGCTGTTTGTGTTAATTGTTTTGTGCTGCTGTATTGCCTTGTTCCTTAGTTCAGCATCTGAGCTCGGTAGATTTAAGTTAGCTTAAGAGGGGGTAGCCTATAAGAGAATGAGTTGCGATGAATTTGAAGAAATGCACTGAGAGGCTATACGAGAAAAGTACAGAAAGCAGGTATAGATAGGACTTTTGAAAATAATGAAGAACGAAGGGAGATCTCCGAGAAGTAAAGAAAGTTTTGTTTGCAAAATACTGCAGTAAAACAAACCCTGTCCTTTCCTTGTATTATTCCGCTATATGTTTGTGTACCCTTGTGTATTTGTTTTCTTCCTGTCTCTGTGTAGTTTCATAGAATTTTTTTTCTTTTAATATTAAGCTACATTCACTATGATGAGGAATACTGTTATCCTCCAATATAATTGGCATTAATAATATGTTATTTACTTTGTAAAGATGTTTAGACATTATTTATTCTGTTTTGTGTTAATGCTCATGTGTGAAGTTGGTGTTTCGAAAGTTATTCTGATCTTTTATGTATGTACTCATGTCATAATTCCTGGAACACTGACGTATATGTTATTTCGATTCTTTTGTAAAGCCTGTACTACAAATGTTATCTGTATTATTATGTTCTTTAATGATGTATTTTGTACCTTTGTTATTGTATTTTTATGTTACCAAATTGTAATTGTTACCAGTTCTTCAAATTAAGTAACATTTCACTGCACACGTTTCTGTTGGTCATAGTACATGGACAATATGTGAGAAGTAGGGACTGATAGTGTTTGCACGTGTGTTAATAATTCAGCAAGGGACTGGATAACAGCATTGCTGGTTCTAAGGACAATTCCAAACACTTTGTGAGTGCACAAGTGGTGGTTTATGGACTTGCTATATTCTCTGCAAGACTCTTCGATGGTGATTGTGCACCTGCACAGTCGCAACAGATGGCTGCTGGCCATTTCTACAAGGACTACAGTGGGTCTACACCTTTGCTGACTCACCAGTACCATTATTTCTACAAGGCCTGCTGTGGGTCTGCACCTCTGGTGGCCCACCAATACCGTAATCTCTACCAGGACTACAGTGGGTCTGTTCTGTGATGACCTACCTACCAATATTCTTCAAAACGTCGAATGACTCTGCTGTGGGTTTGCTATGTTGTGGCCCATTACCTGTCTGCATGTCAAGAGTCAGCACTGTCTTTCCGTTGGAAGGACAACACTACTTCTTCAAGACTGCATGGAAATCCACTACTTCTATGTGCATTTTCTTTAACTGCTCAGACTTTGAGAAAAACTCTGAATTTTTACTGTGATGAACAATGTGGACTGTCTTTATGGACTGTGAGAAATTTTTAGCTTTTGACCAACATTGTATCAATAAGTGTGTGCATTTGATTTCTTTGTTACTGTAATTATGAAAAATTTTTTTCAAATCTGTATTGGCCACTGCCCAATCCAATTTGTAAAAATTTTTGTGGGGAGCATGGGGGCTATGTAAGTAGGCTGTTTAGGTTTTTTTATTGGTAACACCACCTCTGTATGAAAATCACTGGCTGTGCTGTGTGCAGTCTGTGGCTGCTTTGCATTGTTGTAATACTCGCCATTGTAGTGTTAGGCAGCTGGCTGTGAACAGCGCATAGCGTTGCGCAGTAGGAGGTGAGCCGCCAGCAGTGGTGGATGTGGGGAGAGAGATGGCGGAGATTTGTAATTTGTCATGAACTGCTATATTTATATATGATGATATCAAGGTAAATACATTGTTTGTTCTCTATTAATATCTTTGATTTGCTAACTATCCCTATCAGTAGTTAGTGCCTTCCATAGTTTGAATCTTTTATTTAGCTGGCAGTAGTGGCGCTCGCTGTATTGCAGTAGCTTGAGCAGCGAAGATTTTTGTGAGGTAAGTGATTTGTGAAAGGTATAGTTTAATGTTAGTCAGGGCCATTCTTTTGTAGGGAATTTTAAAAGTCAGATTGCGTTGCGCTAACAAAATATTGTGTGTCAGTTTAAGCACAGTCATGTATAATTGTTCAAAGGGGACGTTACACCAGTCATCTCAAAACTGATAAGTGCAGGTCTGATTCTTAAGAGAATCTTATATCACTCTTCCTGAAAAATAGTACCACGTTCAGATAACGATGATGGTGAATAGCTATCAAATACACTTCTCTCCAGAGTAGGTCGCGAAGAGTAATATTGGGATCTGGTGACTGTGGCGACCAGGGGAGATGGGACAATTCATCCTCGTGCTTCAAAATGTGTCCTGTACGATGCGAGTTTGTGTACAGGACCCAAATGACTTGGAACACAGCGTCACCTTTCTTTTATTTCTTTCTTTTGCTTACGCCATAGTTCCGCAGCGATCGCAGGGTCGGCGTGGTTACAACGGGTTTGGCAATGTTAGTGTTAGGGATGGCCAAATGCCCTTCCTGCTGCCACCCAGTACCACCCCACCCTCCACCCACCCCCCCCCCCCAGGACAGAATCAGTGTACTCCAACTGTCTGCATCTAATGTAAATCGGGAAAGAGTGCGGACGTCTTTCAAATGTATGCGATGCGTGTAACTGAGGCGGAAGTGGGGACCAGCCCGGTATTCACCATGCAGGATGTGGAAAACCGCCTAAAAACCACACCATGGCTGGCCGGCACACTGGCCCTCGTCGTTAATCCGCCGGGCGGATTCGATCTGGGGCCGGCGCGCCTTCCCGAGTCCAGGAAGCAGCGCGTTAGCGCTCTCGACCACCCTGGCGGGTTGGAACACAGCGTCAACATCGGGGAATAAACAATGTGCCATTGGTTCGACCTGATCGCCCAAACCGCTCACATGATCCTTGGCAGTAATGCAACCTTTAAGAGTACCCTGGGGCCCATAAAAGACGGACATTCGCATCGCTGGTGAGTGGTTTTGGGATTCCAGTTCGCTCTGCAATTCCCATCTTACGAGCACTCTTAGTATTTTTTCCTTTTTGGACAGGGTTAGCGAGTGCGACATTCATTCCGACAGTGACTTTTCCAGCTTTCGGGCTCTTATTTTTTGTCACAATCCTCTCCAATGTCTGTCTTTATCACTCGACACACATCCGTCCGTGTTCTGACACAGCCTGTGGTATTTCCCGATTTCCCTGTACGCATTATAAATATTCGATATGGTGCCTCTTCAAACACCAAAGACTTTGACTACCTTGATTAAAGAAACGCCACCATACAAGCACCTACAGTTTCCCCAAGTTTGAATTCACTTATCGGTATGAGGACCACAACGACAATTACGAGCATATGGGCATGGATAAAAGCTGTTGAAAGGTAACTGGTCTCCTGAGAGACTGTAAATACAAAGACGGAGAAAACTTGCACCACCAAAAAGCAGTTATCTGACATAAACGAAAGACGGTAGATGTGTTAGATGTGTTTCTACATCTGAAAGATGATGTCTATTCAAATTTCGCGCCAGTCGCTTAAGAGTGGCGCTATTAGATCACTATGAGGATGAAAATCGGGTTTACTTTAAATACACGCTGTAACGACTGTTACCACCATATCGGTCTCCAATCGGAACCATTTAGGACATCAACCGCGGCTTCGGGGTAGCATCTTTAACTAGTAATCAAAACGTCGTTGGTCCCGGGTACGAAATCCTCCACCTCTTAAACTTCTGTTAATATACAGCATCGGCGACCGAAGACTTCCGGCGTAAGAAGTCACCCTCATTCTGCCAACGGCCTTCTCAAAGAGGCCGGAGGAGTGGACAGATGTTCAGTGCACTCTCTTGTCCTTGGGATGGGAAACTGCCCCTAAAGACGGAAGAAGCAGCAATGATCATCACCGTGAGGATGCAGAAGGCAATGGAAACCACTACGTTAAAGACACATTACGAGTATCCATAGGACATGTGGCCTGTAATTGAAAAAGTGTCATAATGATCTCTCCATTGGCAAAAGATTCCGGAATAGTCCAACATTCAGATCTCCGGCGGAGATTGCAAAGAAGGAGGTGACTAAGAGAAAAAGATTGAATAACCAATAAAAGGATAGCGTTTAACGAGTCGCGGCATGGGATGTCAGGAGCTTGAACATGGTAGGGAAGCTAGAAAATCTGAAAAGGGAAATGCAAAGGCTCAATCCAAATATAGTAAGGATCAGTGAAGAGAAATCGAAAGAAGAGAAGGATTTCTGGTCAGACGAGTATAGGTAATATCAACAGCAGCAAAAAATAGTCTAACGGATACGTTATGAATAGGAAGGTGAACAGACAGTGAGTTACTGTGAACAGTTCAGTGGTAGGGTTGTTTCATAAGAATCGACAGCAAACCAACACCGACAACGATAGTCCAGGTGTACATGTCGACGACGCAAGCTGAAAATGAAGACATAGAGGAAGTATATGAGGATACTGAACGGGTAATACAGAATGTGAATTGAAATGAAAATTTAATAGTCATGGGGGACTGGAATGCAGTTGTAGGGGAAGGAGTAGAAGGAGAAGTTACAGGAGAATATGAACTTCGGACAAAGGATGAAAGAGAAAAAAGGATAATTGAGTTCTGTAATTAATTTCAGCTAGTAACAGCGAATAATCTTTCAAGAATTACAAGAGGAGGAGGTATACGTGGAAAAAGTCGGGTGATACGAGAAGATTTCAGTTAGATTACATCATGGTCAGACAGAGATTCCGAAATCAGATACTCGATTTTAAGGTGTACCCAGGAGCAGGTATGCCGGCCGACTTGGCCATGCGGTTAAACTCGCTACAGTCTGGAACCGCGCGACTGCTACGGTCGCAGGTTCGAATCCTGCCTCGGGGATGGATGTGTGTGATGTCCTTAGGTTAGTTAGGTTTAAGTAGTTCTAAGTTCTAGGGGACTGATGACCTTAGAAGTTAAGTCCCATAGTGCTCAGAGCCATTTGAACCAGGAGCAGGTATAGACTCAGATTAAATGTAGTAGTGATGAAGAGTAGGCTGAATTTTAAGAGATCACTCAGGAAAAATCAATACGCAAAGAAGTCGGATACGGAACTACAAAGGAAGACGAAATACGCTTGAAGTTTTCTATAGCTACAGACACAGCAATAAGTAATACCTCAACAGGTAGAAGTTTGAAGAGTAATGGACATCTCTAAAAATAACTATCACGAAGTTGGAAAGAAAAACTAGTAAAAAGAAGTTAACTGCTAAGAAACCATTGGTAACAGAAGAAATACTTCATTTGATCAATGAAAGAAGGAAGTACAAAAATGTTCAGCGAAATTCGGGAACACAGAAATACAAGTCGCTGCGGAATTAAATAAATAGGAAGTGCAGGGAAGCTAAGACGAAGTGGCTGCATGAAAAATGTCAATAAATCGAAATGATGGTCGGAAGCACCGACTTACATACAGGAAAGTCAAAACAACCTCTCGTGCTCTCTCCTGTGCTAAATGCACAGGCGAGAGCGGATTTGTGGAAAGAGTACATTGAAGGCCTGTATGAGGGAGAAGTGTGGTGTGATTGAAGAAGAAACATTAGTCAATTTAGAAGACGTAGGGGATCCAGTATTAGAATCAGAATTCAAGATAGCTTTGGAGGACTTAAGATTAAATAAGGCAGAAGGGATGGATAACATTCCATCAGAATTCCTAAAATCAATGGGGGGAAGTGGCAACAAAACTACTATTCGCGTTGGTATGTCGGATGTATGAGTCTGGCGTAAAACGTTCTGGCTTTCGGAAAATCATCATCCACGTTTCCGAAGAATGCAAGATCTGACAAGTGTGAGAATTATTGCACAGTCATCTTAACAGGTCATACATCCAAGTTACTCACAAGAATAATATACAGAAAAATGGAAAAGAAAATTGAGGATGGGTTAAGACGACAATCACTTCAGCTTTAGAAAATGTAAAGGCACCAGAGAGGCAATTCTGTCGTAGCGGTTGATAATGAAAGCAAGGCTAAAGAAAAGTCAAGACACGTTCACAGGCTTTGTCTAACTGGAAAAAGCATTCAACAGTGTAAAATGGTGCAAGATGTTCGAAATTATGAGAAAAATAAGGTAAGCTATAGGGAGACACGGGTAATATACAATATGTACAACAGCCAAGAAGGAATAATAAGAGTGGACGACCAAGTACGAAGTGCTCGGATTAAAAAGGGTGTAAGACAGAGATGTAGTCTTTCAACCCGACTGTTCAATCTCTACATCAAAGGAGCAATGATGGAAGTAAAAGAAAGCTTCAGGAGTGGAATTAAAATTCAAGGTGAAAGGACATCACTGATACGATTCGCTGACGACATTGCTATACTGAGTGAAAGTGATGAAGAATTACATGATCTGGTGAATGGAATGAGCAGCCTAATGAGTACAGAATATGGACTCAGAGTAAATCAAAGAAAGACGAAAGAAATGATAAGGAGCAGAAGTGAGAACAGCGGGAAACTTAACATCAGGGTTGACGGTCACGAAATAGATTAAGTTAAGAATTTCCGTTACCTAGGCAGCAAAATAACCAGTGACGGACGGAGCAAGGAGGACATCAAAAAAAGAATAGCACTGGCAGAAAGGACATTCCTCGTCAATGAATCCTGCTAGTATTGAACGTAGGCCTTAATTTGAAGAAGAAATTTCTGAGAATGTACGTCTGGAGGACAGCAATGAATGGTAGTGAAACATGAAGTGCAGGAAAACCGAAACAGAAGAGATGGTTCAGTCTCTGAACACTATGTGAATTAGCATCTGAGGTCATCAGTCCACTAGAACTCAGAACTACTTAAACCTAACTAACCTAAGGACATCACACACATCCATGCCCGAAGCAGGATTCGAACCTGCGACCGTAGGCCGGCCGGAGTGGCGGAGCGGTTCTAGGCGCTACAGTCTGGAACCGCGCGACCGCTACGGTTGCAGGTTCGACTCCTGCCTCGGACATGGATGTTTGTTATGTCCTTAGGTTAATTAGGTTTAAGTAGTTCTGTTCTAGGGGACTGATGACCTCAGAAGTAAAGTCTCATAGTGCTCAGAGCCATTTGAACCATTTTGCGACCGTAGCAGGCGCGCGGTTCCGGAGTGAAACACCTAGAACCACTCGGCCACCACGGCCGGCTAACAGAAGAGAATCGAAGCACTTGAGATGTAGTGCTACAGGCAAACGTTGAAAATTAGGTAGGCTGATATGGTAAGAAATGAGGAGGTTCTGCAGAGAATTGGAGAGGAAATGGATATGTGGAAAACAATAACAAGGAGAAGGGACAGGATGATAGGACATCTGTTAAGACATCCGGGAATGGCGTCCATGGTACTAGAGGGAACTGTAGAGGGCAAAAACTGTAGAGGAAAACAGAGACTGTAATACATCCAGCTGATAATTGAGGGCATAGGTTGCAAGTGGTATTCTTAGATGAAGAGGTTAGCACAAGAGAGGAATTCGTAGCGGGCCGCATTAAACCACTCAGAGGACTGATGACTCAATAGGAAAAGGGTAATCACCAGGTGACAACTACAGATTTATTCATAACCAGTCTTAAACGGTCCCGTATTGACCGACAAAGTGTAATAGGCATGGAACTCCATCCCACAAAATGACATCCAGCACCTGTTTCCATGCATGCATTGAACATTCTGGCGCGTACACCGCTTATTAACATACCAGCATTTCACGTTTAATTGGCTTATCTCGCACTTATATTAACCCGTGATTTTACAATGTTGATCACTTAAATATGTTACCTAGAAAAATATATTCCCAAAATTTCATTACTCTACATTATTTTTTGGTGTTGCGATTTTTTTTCCCCTTCAACGTACATCGCCAACAGCAACAAACCTAGCGAAGTAAGAATCCATACTTGAGTGCCCTCTATAAAGGCAGCCACAGGATCCCAATAAAGGAACTGTTGGAAGAGACCTCCTCGTGATCCAATTACGGGTCCGCCGCACCCTCGCCGCCGCAGCGTGCGCGGAGCAGCAAGCAGTTCAGTGTGGACCCTGAGTCGTGGCTGAAAGGCCCCCACGGTGCCGGTGCCGGGTGGCACATTCCCTGCATTCCGCGCGAGGTCGCCGTCATCAGCTCCTCACGGCCGGCCTCTGACGACGTCAGAAGAACGACCGCGTCACTCCACCTCGTCCGTGTACTCTGCACTGCTCCCCAAGGATTCAACTGCAGATATGCCCTTCACGACAGATACGTTACAACAATTTATGTTATTCATGTATGATCTTGCAAACTCAGTGGCCGTTAATGAACGTTGGTGAATAATGCAACAAGCCACAAAAGCTTTCACAATGCTTTCCGTCGCCCGACTTTTAAGGTTTTCCACTACTGACCATTAAAATTGCTACACCACGAAGGTGACGTGCTACAGACGCGAAATTTAACCGACAGGAAGAAGATGCTGTGATATGCAAAAGATCAGCTTTACAAAGCATTCACACAAGGTTGGCGCCGGTGGCGACACCTACAACGTGCCGACATGAGGAAAGTTTCCAACCGATCTCTCATACACAAACAGCAGCTGACCGGCGTTGCCTGGTGAAACGTTGTTGCGATGCCTCGTGTAAGGAGGAAAAATGCGTACAATCACGTTTCCGACTTTGATAAAGGTCGGATTGTAGCCTATCGCGATTGCGGTTTATCGTATCGCGACAGTGCAGCTCGCGTTGATCGAGATCCAATGACTGTTAGCAGAATATGAAATCAGTGGGTTCGCGGGGGTAAGGCGGAACGCCGTGCTGGATCCCAACGGCCTCATGTCGCTAGCAGACGAGATGACAGGCATCTTATCCGCATAGCTGTAACGGATCGTGAAGCCATATCTCGATCCCTGGGTCAACAGATGGGAACGTTTGCAAGATAACAACCATCCGCACGAACAGTTCGACGATGTTTGCAGCAGCATGGACTATCAGCTCGGAGACCATGGCTGCGGTTACCCTTGACGCTGCATCACAGACAGGAGCACTTGCGATGATGTACTCAACGACGAACCTGGACGCACGAATGGCAAAACGTCATTTTTTCGGATGAATCCAGGTTCTGTTTACAGCATCATGACGGTCGCATCCGTGTTTGGCGACATCACGGTGAACGCACATTGGAAGCGTGTAGTCGTCATCGCCATACTGGCGTATTACCCGGCGTGATGGTATGGGGTGCCATTGGTTACACGTCTCGGTCACCTCTTGTTCGCATTGACGGCACTTTGAACAGTGGACGTTACATTTCAGATGTGTTACGACCCGTGGCTCTACCCTTCATTCGATCCCTGCGAAACCCTACATTTCAGCAGGATAAAGCACGACCGCATGTTGCAGGTCCTATACGGGCCTTTCTGGATACAGAAAATGTTCGACTGCTGTTGTGGTCAGCACATTCTCCAGATCTCTCACCACTTGAAATCGTCTGGTCAATGGTGGCCGAGCAACTGGCTCGTCACAATATGCCAGTCACTGCTCTTGATGAACTGTGGTATCGTGTTGAAGCTGCATGGGCAGCTGTACCTGTACACGCCAACCAAGCTGTGTTTGATTCAATGCCCAAGCGTATCAAGGCCGTTATTACGGCCAGAGGTGGTTGTTCTGGGTACTGATTTCTCAGTGAAAATGTAATCACATGTCAGTTCTAGTATAATATATTTCTCCAATGAATACCCTTTTATCATCTGCATTTCTTCTTGGTGTAGCAACTTTAATGGCCAGTAGTGTAAGTGTGAAGGTTGGGTCTTCTACAGTCTCAGACATGTTATTCATCATGTTTTAATTTTTTAAGTACACTTGTGTTTTTATCTATTTTCATAATTAGTTGCTTATAGCTCAGGTATTACTTTGATGTACAGAAGCTCAAACACTATCATGAAATGATCCGCACTGGCTGTAAAATACTCTTTATTAAAAGTCACCATCGATTTCAGGTCAATTGAAGGCGCATCCTCATGTGATATAGGATATTTTTAACAAATAATAGCGGTAAGGTAATTGCTTTACGCCCACTCCCCATCGGTCATGTCATATTAATTAAAATGTAGCGCGCGTGAGTAATGGGGAGTGGCTCTTTTGCAGTTATCTTCCCGCTATGACTTGTTAAAAAGAACCTTTTATCATCTGAGGACACTCCTGGCAGATCATTTCATTGAATGTGGATATTCAGCTGTGGTTGCCCGCAATTTGAAATAACTACCATTATTTATTTCTTGTTGTCTAAATATGTACCTGGTGATATGGCCATAAGTCTTCAAACTGCTAGTGCCTTAGTAAAATTGGTTCAAGATACAGCTGACCCTGCGGATGCCCTGACCAAAGAAACTTTTGTAAAATGCTTTTATTTTAGAGCCGGTTTTGACATTCATACCCATCTTCAGATGGCTAACGTTTCCAGTTATATGAATGCTTCCAACAGCAGCACCTTATTAGCCCCAGCAATATGTTCCAGTGGACGGCGATTCGTTCTTCCAGGACAATGTACCAGGTGCTGCAGTGTACAGTACATATATTTTTAAACAAATCGCTGTGGCTCGTGAAATACACTTCAAAATATTCATCACATCAGTCATGTGCTTTATACTCGACACTTTTATTTACAAAGCAAAGAGCATCCACTGGAAGGATGCCGTCCACGCGGGAACGTACTGCTGGAGCTGACGGCAAGCTGCTGTTGAAAACATTGATGTAACTAGAAACGTTAGCCGTCTGAAGGTGGACATGAATGTCCGAAACTGACTATGGCTCTAAAATAAAAGCATTTGGTGCTGATTGCGTTATTCACCAACATCACAACAGCTGTTCTGTATGGTCACAGTTCATGTGAAGGCAGGCTTGAGCAAGTCTTCTCGTTGACGGCCGTACACGTTCAAAAATCCCAGGCCTGTTCCAAGTGCATTCATAGCTACCCACAACGCGTTCGCGGCGTTCATCGCAACTCTCAACAGGACTGGAACACACTAAAGGTATTATATACCCCACGCACAAAAAAGGGCTCAAATCGGGGGGGACCTGCCGAAGCACGACCGATACACTTGTCGAAACGCTGTTTACCAGTACTTCTATATCCGGAATGATAAACTAAAACGGGGGCAGTTTTTACTTGAATTATCACCTCACTTGCGGTGTTTCGAAGTAAACGTAGTCTTAGACATCAGCAGTGTGTAAGTAGGCTGTTTAGGTTTTCTTATTGGTAACGCCACGTAGCGCTCTGTATGAAAATCACTGGCTATACTGTAGACTAAGGTTTTGGGTCCTCACCGTTTGCTCAAATGAGTCAAGACACATTTTCTGCTTGTCAAAACGTGAATGTTGCCGGTGAAAATGCACTGCCAAAAAGCATAGAGAAACACATTCCAGACACTAATACATTATTATTGCAATTAATGCAACAAATGGAACAAAATCAGAGACAAACAGAGCAAAAGCTTCAAAAGTTAGATACAATGGAACAAAATCAGAGACAAACACAGCAACAGTTAGACGCAATGGAACAAAATCTTCACACCACGCTTGAACAAACACGTGAAGATATAACTACTGAGTTACATAACATTGAATCGAAATGTCAAAAAGCCTGTAATGATGTAAAAACACAAATTTGTGAGCATTTTCAACCTATTTTTTTACGGCATGTAATTGCATTACAGAATCACGAAGCAGCCATAAAAGAACTGCAAATTATTGTTCATGAAAATCGTGAGACCTTGCAAGCTAAAACTGACTCAGTTGCATCTACCGATTCGGTTACGCAACTTGCAAAAACTCAGGAAAACTTAAAGGACACAGTAGATACGATTTCAACACAAATGGACACTCTGAAACTTGGTTCAGAAAAACACACAGAGGAAATAATTTCACTATCGGATAAAGTAGCCGAACTTTCAGATCAGTTCACTAACTTATCTACAAAGGTAGATGAAGATCTGAATGACACAAGACCTATAGCTTTCACTGACACTGAAGAGTATGAACAAATTAGAAAATTCAAACAAAATCAAAATCAAATCAATACACAGTACAAAAGAGAAATCCGGGAGGTACAAGATCAGTTGGCACAAGTAATACAAGAATTACATATTTCAGGGGACACTCGCGCTCCAGTACAGGAAGAGGGACTTAGAAATACGGAAAAGTCACAAAATAATAACACAAGGCATTTCGGAAATTATGAAAGAAATTGGCAAGGTGCACCGAATTTTGAGATGGAACCGACGACACAACGTAACAATGACCGATATGCTACTCGCCGACACGATGATTTTGAATATAAGCTTTTTATTACTACACGTAAATTTAAAACATTTAAGAATTCTGGCAATGACATTCATCGACAAGCGTGGCTCCACCAATTCTCTCATTGTTTTCCTCCCAACTAGTCATTGCCGCACAGATTAGAATTTATGAGTGGCTACTTAGAGAATGAACCAGCTGTAAGAATGCGATCGGTCATTCACGATTGTCACAGTGAAGGAGAATTTTATCATGCCTTCCTCTCAGCATATTGGTCTCAAGCTACACAAGACCGAGTAAAACATTGCATCATAATGATGAAACATTTCGAACAATCGGAATTCTCCAGTCTTGTGAAATATTTTGAAGACATGTTGCACAAGAATCGATATCTTTCAAACCCATACAGCCCTTCAGAACTCATCCGCATTTGCTTAATCAAATTGCCTGAACAATTACGACGTATTATTTTAGCAGGACGTTGCAAAGACGACATTGAAGCTTTTCAAGGACTGTTACAAGAATTAGAAATTGACACAGACAGTCATGGGATGCGAAAACAGGAACACAACAATTACAGGTCACATCCGTCACAATTCCGCGACGAAAGAAATAATAACTGGACACGACAAGGCTATTCTCACAACACAAATCGTGACCAAAACAGACACCATCCGTATGACAACCGTTGGCAGAATAATAGTTACAGAGAAAGATCGCTTTTCCATAGTAATGAATGTGACAGAGACAACCATAGAAACAGACAATATGGGAACCAAAATAATTATTATCTAGGGAGACAGAATAACTTCAGATGCAACGGTCCACCACGCAGTTACTATTCCGGGAGAAATTCTCCACCACATGACCGACAAACAAGAAACTATGTAAACTACCGACAAAACGACAGACCTGAATTTCATCAGAGCTGGCGAGCTTCAAACAGGGCAGGGCCTTCTCGTCAAGGTGAATTTGTAGAAGCTAGGTCTCCTAATCCCAATAACGCCGCGCGCCAACGAAGGAACAGACAATGTCTCGCACCGCAGGCAGCCGCGTGCGCCGGCTGGCTCAGAGAAAAATAACATAAGACGCTAACCTTGAGAAAAATTTTAGCATTCCTCACCGACGTATACCGCATGATAATTCCGTTCAAGTTGAACCTCTGCGTACTAGGAAGAGTAAAGGTTTACACCACATTTCACATGTAAAACCGTTTATTGAAAGATAATCTGCCTTTTAACTTTGTCTTTGCCATATAACTTTTCACTTTAAATTGCTAGTCTACTTTGTCAGACTTAGAATCTGTTAACATGCAACAATGTTTGAAGTTAAATATCCAGTCATGAACCAAGAGAACTTATTTAAACAGAAATTACGAATGCATTGTTGTTGTGAACAGACGACCCAGTGTTATTGTGTATGTACATTCTTGCTTGTTAGTTGCACGATTACGTAACGTCTATAAGGCTCACATACTTAGAACATTTACCAGTACTGCTAATGAGATTTTAATGCAACATTTTGGTTTACTTGAAAATACATTCTGGATTTGAAGTACTTTCTGTGAGATACCAGATGACACAGTGGTTAGTTTATGTGACAGCTACACGATTATATCACGACGCTACTAATGTGTGACACAATTTACATTGTTGCTTTTGCGGTGATTCTGTTTTATATCTGCACAGTTTTTCTGAATTATTCTGGAAAGTAAAACATGTTTTAGTAGTAACTTTTCTGCTATAGCTACAATGAGACAGCCTTTTTCGTAGCACAACAATACGTTACATTATAGTACTTTCTTGATCACGGTAAGGTACGTAATAACTACGATATCTATACGCAAAACATTTCACTTTTGTTTATCATGAGGTAAGTACATTGGCTTCTGCAGAACTTAGCTTTCGGACGACGATAGCTACGACACTTCCACAGAGATTATCTTACAGCAAGACGCACATTTAGCGTTACAGTACACGTATTTGAGTGATTAATTTTATACTTAAAACATTTATTTTTAAAGATTTTTGAATTACAAAGAAAGTTTTCCGTGATACATTTCATTCCATTGCTGTAATCTGTAACACCTGAGGGTATAATTACATTAATCCTCAGGGGGGTACACGCCTACTTTGTGTACCATGTGTTTGGTAAGCACAAGGAGCCCTAGCTAATATGGTATTTGCTTATACAACTTTACACATTGGTACCATATTTCTCTAACACACAAATTACACAGCTATCTGATTATTTAACTGAGAAACAAACATTTTTTTACTACATCAGTGACACATGTTTACGCAATTACACAGTTGGGTAACTTCACACTTATGAAATTGTATTTTGTCTGTACTTTGTGAACTGTTCATATTTTTTCGGACCCATTGTGATATTATGAGAGCTTTGAATGATGTATTTGGTATGAGATCATGATTTTTAAAGTACGTTTGAGGTAGATGACACTATTGAAATGAGCAGAGAATTTTTTTAGGTTTTGAAATTATTACAGAAAGCTTCGACGATTTTGAGATTTGACTGAGGTGTTATGTTGTTATTACGATGACAGTGTGTATTATGCTGTTGAGGTATGTTTATGATCAATAAGCTGATGCTATATGAGGAATTTGATTATGCTACGTATTTATTATGATGAAATATTGAAGTGTCGTCGCAAGATTGACGTGTCGACGAATATATATATGTGTAATAAGGTAAGGAGTAATGAATAGTGGTTAGGGACTCTGATTTGTGAAAAAGGATGTTGGAAACCAAGAATCGTACCTTAAGAGTTATAAATGTGTGTAAATGCGTGAATGTATCACAATGCCGGCGAAAATTTTTTGGACACTGTTATGTTCATAAGATTTTGTTTCTACACATTTGCAACGCAAATTCTCGACCCGTGAAATTTTGTATATGAGACTGCCACTGTAGTGCAAACTGGTGTTGTAAATATTTCGGTAAGAAAGTTAAGTGACCTGCACGTAATGCGTCGTGGGCACCCAGCTGCGCGACAAACGCCTGGAAAAAAGCCATTAGTGTGTGCCTTTCAGAGGCACAGGTGGAGAAAAACAAAAAAAAAGAGGCCATTATCCTCGCTATTGAAATTCCTTTGTAGAAAGCATCGCAAATACGACACGCTCAAACTTGAAAACATATGATTATACTGTGTAGCTCTTAATTTATGATATTTACTAAAATGCCTAATGAAACGATGAGAAACATTTCACGGCTATTGTCTTGCTAGTTGAGAGAAATGCCATATGGCTTGCTTTATGTATCTATTTACTCATTTTGTTTAATATCTAGTTCCTAGCTACACTGCAGCATTGGTTAAAATAAAATTTTATAGATGTACTAATATAAATATTTTATGCCTACAGATCCAGTAAAAAATAACTTTATGATGGATGTACTCCAAAAAAATGAGGGAGCACAAAAAGACATTTCCACTTCACAGGAATTGCATACATAATTTTTGTCAGTGACTTGGTAACTTGTCTGCTAGAGCAAGTTACAGTGATGCATCACTCTAGTATTAGGATGTGACATAGGTATTAAACATGGCCATTTTTACTGTAATATTTTTTCTGCTTGAGCTTTCTCATGTTTAGATATAAGTTATTGCATTTGCTGCGGCTGTTTGCCAGGCATAGTGCTACTAAATTTCACTTTGTATTACTCTGTTAAGCTAGTTTTACTACTGATTTATTTTTCTTGTTGCTGCACACTGGCTCATATTTGTTATAATGTTGCATTGCTTGGTAATTTAGATTTACTGTAGCTTGCTTTGCAATTTTCCATTTTTTTGTCATTGCTGTTTGTGTTAATTGTTTTGTGCTGCTGCATTGCCTCGTCCCTTAGTTTAGCATCTGAGCTCAGTAGATTTAAGTTAGCTTAAGAGGGGGTAGCCTATAAGAGAATGAGTTGCGATGAATTTGAAGAAATGCACTGAGAGGTTATATGAGAAAAATACAGAAAGCAGGTATACATAGGACTTTTTGGAAATAATGAAGAACGAAGGGAGATCTTCGAGAAGTAAAGAAAGTTTTGTTTGCAAAATACTGCAGTAAAACAAACCCTGTCCTTTCCTTGTGTTATCCCACTATGTGTTTGTGTATCCTTGTGTATTTATGTTCTTCCTGTCTTTATATGTTTATCTGATAAGACTTATGTTTAAACGCAGCCAAAACCTCTCAGACAAACAGAAGCTAAACGATGTCAAAGTTAGCGTAAGGAGGGCTATGTGTGAAGCGTTCATTGAATTCGAAAGTAAAATTCTATGTACCGACTTGACAGAAAATCCTGGGAAGTTCTGGTCTTACGTTAAATCAGTAAGTGGCTCGAAACAGCATATCCAGACACTATGGGATGATGATGGCATTGAAACAGAGGATGACACGCGTAAAGCTGAAATACTAAACACCTTTTTCCAAAGCTGTTTCACAGAGGAAGACCGCACTGCAGTTCCTTCTCTAAATCCTCGCACAAACGAAAAAATGGCTGACATCGAAATAAGTGTCCAAGGAATAGAAAAGCAACTGGAATCACTCAATAGAGGAAAGTCCACTGGACCTGATGGGATACCAATTCGATTCTACACAGAGTACGCGAAAGAACTTGCCCCCCTTCTAACAGCCGTGTACCGCAAGTCTCTAGAGGAACAGAGAGTTCCAAATGATTGGAAAAGAGCACAGGTAGTCCCAGTCTTCAAGAAGGGTCGTCGAGCAGATGCGCAAAACTATAGACCTATATCTCTGACGTCGATCTCTTGTAGAATTTTAGAACATGTTTTTTGCTCGCATATCATGTCATTTCTGGAAACCCAGAATCTACTATGTAGGAATCAACATGGATTCCGGAAACAGCGATCGTGTGAGACCCAACTCGCTTTATTTGTTCATGAGACCCAGAAAATATTAGATACAGGCTCCCAGGTAGATGCTATTTTTCTTGACTTCCGGAAGGCGTTCGATACAGTTCCGCACTGTCGCCTGATAAACAAAGTAAGAGCCTACGGAATATCAGACCAGCTGTGTGGCTGGATTGAAGAGTTTTTAGCAAACAGAACACAGCATGTTGTTATCAATGGAGAGACTTCTACAGACGTTAAAGTAACCTCTGGCGTGCCACAGGGGAGTGTTATGGGACCATTGCTTTTCACAATATATATAAATGACCTAGTAGATAGTGTCGGAAGTTCCATGCGGCTTTTCGCGGATGATGCTGTAGTATACAGAGAAGTTGCAGCATTAGAAAATTGTAGCGAAATGCAGGAAGATCTGCAGCGGATAGGCACTTGGTGCAGGGAGTGGCAACTGACCCTTAACATAGACAAATGTAATGTATTGCGAATACATAGAAAGAAGGATCCTTTATTGTATGATTATATGATAGCGGTACAAACACTGGTAGCAGTTACTTCTGTAAAATATCTGGGAGTATGCGTGCGGAACGATTTGAAGTGGAATGATCATATAAAATTAATTGTTGGTAAGGCGGGTACCAGGTTGAGATTCATTGGGAGAGTGCTTAGAAAATGTAGTCCATCAACAAAGGAGGTGGCTTACAAAACACTCGTTCGACCTATACTTGAGTATTGCTCATCAGTGTGGGATTGGTACCAGATCGGTCTGACGGAGGAGATAGAGAAGATCCAAAGAAGAGCGGCGCGTTTCGTCACAGGGTTATTTGGTAACCGTGATAGCGTTACGGAGATGTTTAATAAACTCAAGTGGCAGACTCTGCAAGAGAGGCGCTCTGCATCGCGGTGTAGCTTGCTCGCCAGGTTTCGAGAGGGTGCGTTTCTGGATGAGGCATCGAATATATTGCTTCCCCCTACCTATACCTCCCCAGGAGATCACGAATGTAAAATTAGAGAGATTAGAGCACGCACGGAGGCTTTCAGAGAGTCGTTCTTCCCGCGAACCATACGCGACTGGAACAGGAAAGGGAGGTAATGACAGTGGCACGTAAAGTGCCCTCCGCCACACACCGTTGGGTGGCTTGCGGAGTATCAATGTAGATGTAGATGTAGATGTTGTAGAATTTTTCTAATACTCAGCTACATGAACTATGATGAGGAATACTGTTATCCTCAAATATAATTTGCATTAATAATATGTTATTTACTTTGTAAAGATGTTAGACATTACTAATTCTGTTCTGTTTTAATGCTCCTGTGTGAAATTGATGTTTAAATAATTATTCTGATCTTTTATGTATTTACTTATGTCATAATTCCTGTAACAATGATGTACATGTTTATTTCTATTCTTTTGTAAAGCCTGTTTTACTACAAATGTTATCTGTATTGTTATGTTCTTTAATGATGTATTTTGTACCTTTGTAATTGTATTCTTATGTTATAAAGTTGTAATTGACACCAGTTCATCAAATTAAGTAACTTGTAAGTTACATTTCACTGCACACGTTTCTGTTGGTCATAGTATATGGACAATATGTGAGAAGTTGGGACTGTTAGTGTTTGCACGTGTGTTAATAATTCAGCAAGGGACTGGATAACAGCATTGCTGGTTCTAGGGACAATTCCAAAAACTTTGTGAGTGCATAAGTGGTGGTTATGGACTTGCTATATTATCCGCAAGACTCTTCAATGGTGATTGTGCACCTGCACAGTCACAACAGATGGCTGCTGGCCATCTCTACAAGGACTACAGTGGGTCTGCATCTTTGATGACCCGCCAATACCATTATTTCTACAAGGACTACAGTGGGTCTACACCTTTGCTGACTCACCAGTACCATTATTTCTACAAGGACTGCAGTGGGTCTGCACCTCTGGTGGCCCACCAATACCGTAATCTCTACCAGGACTACAGTGGGTCTACTCTGTGATGACCTGCCTACCAAGATTCTTCAAAACTTCGAATGACTCTGCTGTGGGTTTGCTCTGTTGTGACCCATTACTTGTCTGCATGTCGAGAGTCAGCACTGTCTTTCCGTTGGAAGGACAACACTACTTCTTCAAGACTGCATGGAAATCCACTACTTCCGTGTGCATTTTCTTTTACTGCTCAGACTTTCAGAAAAACACTGCAATTTTACTGTGATGAATGATCAGGACTGTCTTTATGGACTGTGAGAAAATTTTAGCTTTTGGCCAACATTGTATTAATAAGTGTGTGCATTTGAGATCTTTCTTACTGTAATTATGAAAAATTTTTTCAAATCTGTATTGGCCAGTGCTCAAAACAATTTGTAAAATTTTTTGTGGGGAGCATGGGGGCTATGTAAGTAGGCTGTTTAGGTTTTTATATTGGCAACGTTACGTAGCACTCTGTATGAAAATCACTGGCTGTGCTGTGTGCAGTTTGTGGCTGGTTTGCATTGTTGTCTGCCATTGTAGTGTTGGGCAGCTGGATGTGAACAGCGCGTAGCGTTGCGCAGTTGGAGGTGAGCCGCCAGCAGTGGTGGATGTGGGGAGAGAGATGGCGGAGTTTTGAAATTTGTAAGACTGGATGTCATGAACTGCTATGTACGTTATGACTTTTGAACAGTATTGAGGTAAATACATTTTTTGTTCTCTATCAAAATCTTTCAATTGCTAACTATGCCTATTAGTAGTTAGTGCCTTCAGTAGTTTGAATCTTTTATTTAGCTGGCAGTAGCGGCGCTCGTTGTATTGCAGTAGTTCGAGTAACGAAGATTTTTGTGAGGTAAGTGATTTGTGAAAGGTATAGGTTAATGTTAGTCAGGGCCATTCTTTTGTAGGGATTATTGAAAGTCAGATTGCGTTACGCTAAAAGTACTGTGTGTCAGTTTAAGCACAGTCATGTATAATTATTGAAAGGGGACGTTTCAAGTGTTGTAACACTGGCGTGACTGCTCTTGTGCAGACGTCGCATCGTGAAAACCGTTGGTTTACAGACCTATGTTTGCTAGAATTATTTGCTCGTTTCATTGTCCTCCACTCACCCTCTCGTTTGCAGGTATAACAGTCCAGCACCCTGTATAATATGTACTACAAATCGTACTATTATACTATATTCTGACCTTCAGCTGTTGCTGCATACCGCTGTGGCAAACACTACCAAGACTGCACCCTGTCAAGGCTTCGGTGCTTACTACGAGATGCTAACAGCACCAGGAAACAATTGTGTGACCCAATACGAAGGTCAGGTTCAGTAAATTGTGATTACGTTCGAATGTGACCCCACAAAATGCTATAGCACAGCACGAAACTCACAAATAAGGTGCAGTGTAAACGTAATAAATTATGGCTTAAGAGTGAAATTAGGCACACATACAAAAAGGATAACTTGCTTTACGGTCAAGTGTATCGCTTGTATCCACGCCTAACAATATACTGTTCTCCGTCCAATTAAAGGCGCCTCTACATTGCCTGAAAAAAGAGTAGCATAAGAAATGCAAGCGAGAGTGTATACTACGTACTATGCTCCAAAAATGTATAGTTCTAATGTTCACCGATATCTGTACAGTAAACAATGGTAAATCAAGCTAGAGGGAACGGAACCCAGAAAGGGTGAAAGGAGCACCATAAGAAACGACTGGGATAAGAAGAAAGGAAAGAAATGAATGGTATGATGATGAATGTAGACTAGCAATAGAAAATAAAAATGCAGCAAGACTGAGAACGCTACAGAGAGAGAGAGAGAAGAAACGTGAAGGGGCATAAAGAATTAGGGTCTAATGCTCATAGGATATGTAAGAAAAAGTAAAAGAAATGGCCGAAAACAAAATTTCAAGACAGAACAACTGAAGGAACAGAATTAAACGGGAAATTACTTCCATGCAATAGGAAAGACGAGAAATAATTTTCAACCAACACAAAATGTATTTAAAAATAGAAAGCGTAAGAATAATCAAAGACGGACAAAAAAAATATTGCAAAGATGGACAGAACATTTTGACGATATGCTAAATACCAACTCAGGCCAGGTATCAAGAGACCCCACAACAAAAGGAGGAGAATATAGCGGTAAGAGCAGATGAAGGGCAAGAAGCAATAAGACCAACAATGCAGGAGGTGCAGTTGATGATATATTAATTGAAATCACCGAGCACTTGCTCACAGTGCCAGAACATAAAATTTGGCGGTCATCCTCTAATATATGAATGAAATGCTTACGCTAATCAGTAACATATGGGAAAATGAAAGCATCCGTAAGGACTGGAAAACTGTAATAATATGCCCTATATATACAAGAAAGGAGAAAAGTTAGCTTGTGAAAATTAAAGAGGCGTAACTGTATGGAAAACAGCGTACATCATGTTGCCAGGGGAACTGAATAGAAGGATAAAGAAGTGCGCTGAAAGTATCCTCGGAGAATACCAATGTCGATTTTTACCAAATGGAGACACTTCTGACCAACTGTTTGTTACCAGACAAGTAATGGAGAAATTTTTATGAATATGACATAGATCAACAGTTGTCGATCTTAAGCGAGCTTTTGATAGTGTTAACTGACCAGTATCGTGTAAAGCACTAAAACAACTGGGCATCTGTGACAAGTTGAGAAGGTTATTTAACAATGAAGGACACAAAGGCAAAAGTAAATGTGAACAACGAAATGACCACCAGATTTAATTTTAGAGATGAAATGAAGCTGCAGTCCTGTTCAGCTTAGCACTGCATAGTCTGACCTAACAAACAAATGAGAGAGGAACAATAATGATGAAATCTAGTCAGATACGTGCACATGCATATAATATTGGAATTGTGGCAAGCGATTTAAACTTCATTAAAGAAATGTACAAAATAATGAAAGCAGAGTGAGTAAAAATTAGACTTCCTGTAAAAGAAAAGCGGACCAAATACATGGTTACGTCAAGTTATAAGGCTAGGAGAACACCACATGACCTGAAGGCCTCTATAAATGATTTAAAGCTGTCAGCTGCCTCCATTATTTAGGTGTCCTCTGACCAGAGATAGTAATATGAGAAAATGTTTCAGCGAAAGGATGCAAGCAGGAAACAGAGCCTATTACCTAAACTTACAGGTTTCCAAGAACTCACTAATCACAGGAACAACCAAATTAAGAATATGCTATCCCCTCGTGTGACCGTTTGTAAACAATGACTGAAGCGGGTACGAACAACATAACGGTGTTTGAAATGAAAATATTGACAAAAATTTATGGATTCTAAACAGACGCAGAGGGTTGGAGAGTTAGGTACAACCATTAAATACAAAAGCTTATACACCACTGGCCATTAAAATTGCTACACCAAGAAGAAATTCAGATGATAAACGGGTATTCATTGGACAAATATATTATACTAGAACTGACATGTGATTACATTTTCACGCAGTTTGGGTGCATAGATCCTGATAAATCAGTACCCAGAACAACCACCTGTGGCCGTAATAGCGGTCTTGATGCGCCTGGGCATTGAATCAAACAGAGTTTGGATGGCGTGTACAGGTACAGCTGCCCATGCAGCTTCAACACGATACCACAGTTCATCAAGAGTAGTGACTGTGGTATTGTGACGAGCCAGTTGCTCGGCCACCATTGACCAGACGTTTTCAATTTGTGAGAGATCTGGAAAATCTGCTGGCCAGGGCAGCAGTCGAACATTTTCTGTATCCAGAAAGGCCTGTACAGGATCTGCAACATGCGGTCGTGCATTATCCTGCTGAAATGTAGGGTTTCGCAGGGATCGAATGAAGGGTAGAGCCACGGGTCGTAACACATCTGGAATGTAACGTCCACTGTTCAAAGTGCCGTCAATGCGAACAAGAGGTGACCGAGACGTGTAACCAATGGCACCCCATACCATCACGCCGGGTCATACGCCAGTATGGCGATGATGAATACACGCTTCCAATGTGCGTTCACCGCGATGTCACCAAACACGGATGCGACCATCGTGATGCTGTAAACAGAACCTAGATTCATCGGAATAAATGAAGTTTTGCCATTCGTGCACCGAGGGTCGTCGTTGAGTACACCATCGCAGGCGCTCCTGTCTGTGATGCAGCGTCAAGGGTAACCGAAGCCATGGTCTCCGAACTGATAGTCCATGCTGCTGCAAACGTCGCCGAACTGTTCGTGCAGATGGTTGTTGCCTTGCAAACGTCCCCATCTGTTGACTCAGGGATCGATACGTGGCTGCACGATCCGTTACAGCCATGCGGATAAGATGCCTGTCATCTCGACTGCTAGTGATACGAGGCAGTTGGGATCCAGCACGGCGTTCCGTATCACCCTCCTGAACCCACCGATTCCATATTCTGCTAACAGTCATTGGATTTCGACCAACGCGAGCAGCAATGTCGCGATACGATAATCCGCAATCGCGATAGGCTAAAATCCGACCTTTATCAGAGTCGGAAACGTGATGGTACGCATTTCTCCTCCTTACACGAGGCATCACAACGTTTCACCAGGCACCGCCAGTCAACTACTATTTGTATATGAGAGATCGGTTGGAAACTTTCCTCATGTCAGCACGTTGTAGGTGTCGCCACCGGCGCCAACCTTGTGTGAATGCTCTGAAAAGCTAATCATTTGCATATCACAGCATCTTCTTCCTGTCGGTTAAATTTCGCGTCTGTAGCACCTCATCTTCGTGGTGTAGCAATTTTAATGGCCAGTAGGAAAATATATAGTGAAAATTATCAGATCTTATACAATATATCGATTCGGACTTAACGGAGAGGAAGACAAACCAAAATGCGCAAAAGAATGATAAAATACAGATTGTATTTCACCAGAAGGAAGGGCTGAGCAAGAGCTAGAAGGCTGGACAATGGGCTGACCGATCTTTCCATATGGATGTCCTAGGATGGAAGAGAAAAGCGGAGAACAGATTGTTGAAGAGTCCAAGGTCCATCAAGGGACGTAGCGCCAAAGAGGAAGAAGAAGAATAAGAAGAAGAGATAGATAAATAATTAAGAAGAAAAGAAGGACAAAGCGAGTCCACAAGGGCCAGCCGGAGCATCTCGAGGAGCAGTGGGTCTCGCCTCCCTGACTGCTCGCCGCTCCGCCATCTTCCTACGGCTATATCCGGGTGCTGTGAGCGTCGCTGGATCGCTGTGCGAACATCGTTGGTTCCCATGCCTCCTCTGCCATGCGTTTACGAAATTCGCTGCCACGCTACATTCGCATCTAGCAACTCACGTTAACTGCAAAGATTGTTACACTCAAATAACTATGCTCAGTAATAGAACGCACAGCTCGTAACTGATACAATGCTTCAAGTGGTGTAGCCACTTAGCGCTGCATCTAAGTCCTACGGGGCAGCAACAACAAAGACAGGCATATTTTAAGAAGAACTGTTGAGATTAATTTATAAATAGCGTATGAAAACTACCTACATTTAAAAACAGAGCAAACTAGACAATATTAATCTTGGAGAGGTTAAAAATTAGTCAGCCACTTGCAAATAAAAGTTTATTGGAACACCTCACCTAGGTTTCGACAATTTTAAAATTATCTTCTTCAGCAGGTATATTGAACCTTAAAAATTATTTGACAGCTCTACTTCATTTGCCGTTTGTAAACCTCTTTAGGGCTAAGCTACAGTTTCTTCATTTAGGCAATTAGCTTCTAACAAAAACATTTAGTTTATGGTACATCCTTGAGCACAGTACGTGTAACCTTTAATAGCACTATGCACTACAAGCACGGGGAAATGTCACTGCATTGTTGTTCTGCTGTAAGCTACTGCCTGCAAAAGTTTTTAAATGCTAAACGTAGAATCAAAGTCGTAAGACATGGGTTCTGATTGTGTGTTCTTAAGACGGATGTTATGTTGTTTGGGGAGAGGGTATGTGCATCAATTATCGGGAATCCGCACCAAAAATTGTCTTCCCAGAAACGCACGCAGGTATAGACGCGTGCGTATTAAGGGCGTTGTGGCAATTCTGAAACATTGCTTGAATGTTAGTTCCTATAGTTTTTATGGTATGCAGCTTAGTATTTCCCTTTTCTCACCAACGATGTACAACAATGCCGGCGTGGCTGCGGCGGCTATTCTTTCTACGTGTTAATTTTCTCTCCGAAGGGCTAAATTTTAAAATGCAAGTCCTTGTCACATCGGGAGAAGAAACGTAGGACATAGCTCGGGAGTAGAATTAAAAACTTGCGACTCCCACATATTAGGACTTTTAACTCAAGACAATACTGAGACAACTGGATTACATACGTCTTTGTCGCATCAGCTCGGAAGACCGACAGAAACCGAGATCGGTAAAAAAAAGACAAATGAGTTGCTATATCTGTCCATCAACGTTCTGTCAGCGTCCCTACAATAACTTTGCCATACGGAGACAGCGTCAATATTTATTGATATGTGTAGGCCATTTAAAGAACCTACACAATGTCTCATATGACAAGTGTCGTTTAGGCTACTTGTTCTGCATCATTCTGGCATTTGTAAACTTCTCTAATCCTAAAAATAAATAGCTCAATTTCTGGAATTGTCTTTCAATAATTTAAGGTCACGGTATCCCCTCCTCCTTCCTTACAATATATATTACTTTTAATAGTACTGTTTACTACAAGCAAGTTGAAATGTCGCGCTATTACAAGCTACTGTTTGGAAACTTGTCTACTATTAACTAGAATTCTCTCCATTTTAGCAATCAGTTTTTAAGAAATTTTAGTTCATAATATCCCATCCCCTCCTTTCTTTACAGTATTTATTACTTTTACTAGCACTGCTTACTATATAGACGGCGAAATGTCGTTGCAATGTTGCTCTGTATAAGCTACTGTTTATAAACTTCTTTGATGCTGAATGGAAGTTACTCCATTTTCCTAATCAAGTTCGATAAATTTAATATGACCCCCCTCTTTAGGGTATTTATTACTTTTCACAGCAATCTTACTACATGCCTGGAGAAATGTCGTTGCTGTCGTAATCTGTTACAACAACGTTTTCACATTCAATTTTTATAAGCACTTTTAAATTCGTTTAAGTTTATGTAATTTTAGATTAACGCTGGCCTCATACAAGACGCGATTTTCCTTTCTTTTTTACTGTATTTACATAATCTACTCAGTGCAGGCTACGTGAATTTCTTATGCACACACATTTAGGGACCTCTGCAGCTATCTTACCTTAGTGCAAGAGCCTGTAAATTTGGGCAGTTGACGTTGTCTGTTTGGTATATACGTATTACTGCAATCCAGATGGCATCAATATGTTCTGTTGCACATTAGCTAACTTCTACGTCGGCAAGAGCCTTATGTTAATGGGCCCCTACACTTGGCATTTGATCTGTATGTCTGTATTACTATAGGGCTGCAATCCTAAGTCGTGGCTTATGATTATTTGTGTTCTTTAAATTGATAAATTGATGCCCAATAGAGAAGAACCGTTTGACTTCATTCAGTGTAATACCCTTGTTATACGAAATTTTGGCTACAGCTGTTACATTCTCATTTTTAAAACAGTTTTGTAACCAATACAGTAATTTTTAGGATCCATTGTACCTCTTGAAGAAGATAACTTTAAAATTATCGAAACCCAGGGCAAAGGTTTCTATAAAACTTTGTTCACAACTATATGACTGACTTTTTCATCCTCGCGAAGTTTACTATCATACAACTGCTGAAGTAAGATTTTAGACAATTTTATACAGCCACTAGAAATACTGCAAAATCTCTGGCAAGAAGAGCACGTAGAGAGAGTTGGAAAAAAAATTCGTGAGTGACGTGGGACACTATGTATAAGGGAGGCAAGACATTGCCTGTAAATTATTAAAGTATTTACAGAAACTAGAAAGACACAACGCACGAATAGACGTAGTATTATATACAGAATGGATTGAGCATTATAAAGCATTTGGTGCAACCCTGTGTCAGTCATTTCTACTAATCCTGAACAGCACCGGAGAATTAGAAAAAAAATATATATATAGACTTACTTTCCTTAGGAGAGTTACAGGTGTAATAAGAAAATACTAAGACCAAAGGGCATAAATATCGAACTCATAAAGACTGGAGGACTTTTACTCAAATTCCGCCTTTTTCAGCTTTTAAAAACCTGTTGGCTTGCAACGAAGATCCCCTGTACGTAGTTAGACAACTGTAGCTACTGTATTTCAGAAAGGAGAAAGATATAAACCAGGGATAGAAGTATATTAATTCAATGTATAAACTATAAGCTGGTATGTTAAATAACCGAATAAAGTGATTAGCAAAGTCGCTCTTGCAAGAGGAGCAATGGATTTTGAAAAGGGAGACCTTATATCGACAATCTATTGACAAAATAAAAGGAATACAGGTAGCCCACCTATATGCCGTTTGCAGATCTGTAGAAGGCCTTCGATACGGTAAACAGACAAAGGACTACCGAGTATAACGGCCAAACTTGGAAACCCTCAACACGTAATAATGTGTACGAAAATATTATTTAATGACACCTACTGGAGACTCAAGTTACCTAATTATAATAGCAGAAATACATTTATTAATCAGTGAGTAAGATATGGGTGTGTATCACCACGCACGTTTTTTAACATTTATGCGGACGATATCCTACACAGATGGACGGAATAAGAACTACTTGGAATTAAGTTAGGAAGGACATTTTAAATGTGCTAAGCATAAATTGATGAGGTAGTGAGTACTTAAAACACTGAAGATAATCTTCAGAGAGTATTTATTTATTGCGCAATGTCTGTGAAGAATATAACTTTAAAATTTCTACATCAAAATCAATAACTGTTGCATTCCAGGGCAAATATACCAAGAGTGTAAAGATTACTTTAGATGATGGAATTTTACAACAGATCCAACATTTTAATTACTTAGGCTGTGATATCCCATACAATTACGGTAAAGATATAAATAATAAATTTGGGAGATGACAGGGAATGTGTGGAACTATTCGCAGAACACTGGAATAAGCAGGGCCCGAAACGTAACTGAAGCTGTACAAGATGATGGCAGTGCCGGTTATTCTACATAGCAGTGAAACCTGGACATTGCGATTGAAGGACCGTAGCCAAGACACTACTGATAGACGCACGCCTTAATAAAATAAGAAACCAAGACACACGGTTTCCATTACAAATATTTGCAACACACGAAAAAATGGACGAATATAGAAGCAACTGAGAAGAGCATTTAGAAATAATGGACAACATAAGGCTTCCCAAAATTACACTGCCATGCAGACCTATTGGCCCTAGAGACCCGGGACGACCAAGGTAAAGATTGATTGAGGCCGGAACAGGCCGAATAGCGTAATTTCTGAAAGGATGATGATGATGGCGATGATGACGAAGATTGAGATTAATGTCACCAAACTGTCTCTTGATTGATCCGTGGATCCAATGACGTCGTTCAGGACTATATTAGGAGGGAGATACCACTCTGGTGTAACTGTTAATTGCATTGCCTTCCTTGTTCTGATGCTAGGCATAATGTCTACGAGCACTGTCAGTACACTAACAGCAAAAACGTAAAATAAGTAAGTACTGGTAAATAGTGTCAGAGTATTTTAGAAGTAAAACATCACTATTTACTTCTGTCCCACACATTTCTTTTGAATGTGCTACGCCAAAGGAAGTTCACCTCATCAGTATCCCTGCCTTCAAAGTGGAACACTCAGGCGGTACGAAGAGACAGTCAGTAGAGCTTCAGAATGGCAATATGTCTTAAAGTAAGTGTTCCTATATCTGTGTGCTTGGTGTGTTCCTCTCCTCTGTCCAGGCACCAGCTGCTTTTCGTCACAGGGGGGAGTCACTCGGCGTCAAAATTCGTGAATAAACTGCGCATTGCACTGATCTGCAGTTTGAAATCCTTCTGTTTTCGATGCTAAAGTAGCAATGTGAGCAATTTTCTCATGAATGATTTTTTTTCAGTTACAGTCCAATACCCTTATGACGTATTTTTCATCTTCGTTGCACACAACTTAAGTAGTAGAAGTCACTTATTGTTTTGCTCTTCGCAAGGAACTCACTAAGATTTTCTTTTACATCCAAAAAAAAAAAAAAAAACAGTAGCTGTACTCTTTTCGTGCACGAATTCGAGTCCCACTTTTTTGTGAGGGTAGAGTCATTGACTTAAATCGACACTTTTTTTCTTGATCTGTGGTAAAGCGTGGAGGTTTCGAGTATTTGTTTGTTTACTTGGTTCGTTTATGACTGATAATTAAACGAATCTCTTTTATTTTTACTTGCTTATCAATAGTTAGCAACCCATGTTATTCAGAACCGATACTACCTCTGTCAAAGGCACATAACTTACATACATTAACAATCCTCCTTATAGCCCTGAAACCATAGTTATGAAATGAATCATCAATCAATGAAGGCCGGCCACGGTGGCCGAGCGGTTCTAGGCGCTCAGTCCGGAACCGCGCGACTGCTGCGGTCGCAGGTTCGAATCCACCCACGGGCATGGATGTGTGTGATGTGTTTAGGTTAGTTAGGTTTAAGTAGTTCTAAGTTCTAGGGGACTGATGACCACAGATGTTAAGTCCCATAGTGCTCAGAGCCATTTGAACCATTTGAATCAATGAAGATTTGTGCAGCGGAATGTATCAGTGTACCTGTCCCGCATCTAGTACTCATGTAGCAACAAAGTTACCTCTTACGCTGAAAGAACGAACCTTTATATGCCAGGTATGTGCAATTACTGTCCATGGAAAATTACCTCAATCTTTTACAAAAATGTGGAATCATGACCGTGGGAAAAGGAACACTGTGCAGTGGAACCATAATTTCAGATTAATCTGTATAGAGACGTATTTAAGCGCAATGGCGGTTCTGATCACAATCTGAGCATACACAAGTCCGAATACTTAAGTCACAGGGGGCATGGCCACGTGTTACAGAAAAGAGAGTCTTACAATGATTAAAATTACAAAAGGGCATGAAAACGCACCGAGAACTGGTATAAGTGAACGTAAATAACGAATAGGGGAAACAAGAACGTTTATATGGGCCAGAACACGTGTCGAAATACCTATTGATAGCTAAGCAAGCTACGTTTCGCGAAAACCAAGTAATCTAAATTCTACGAGAGTAAAACAGAATGTGGCTTAACAGATAAAGCAAGTGACACCAATGATCAAAAGCGTTTCGCGAAACATGTGTAAGAACAATGAAGAACTTGTTACTTTCAGTAGCGAAGCTCATCGAGAGCACCTTCCTGACTCGCAGTCAGTCGAAAAGTATCTATTCACACGAAGGTGATACCTGCACAAGGACGTGTAATAAGGTGAGATGGTGCTATAAATTACGCAGTATTTCGCTTTAAACAGTCGCCGCCATATTGGATCCCCCAAAACGTTAGCAGTTTACTCTTATTTACGGTTTTTATTTGTTCTTAACTTCTGTCATGTGCACACAATATTGTTTTAAATACTAAGTGTTATAGGGCTTTAGCGAACAACACAGTATCAGGAAGTTAATTTCAGACATTTTTATGGTTAAATGCTTTTGTGAACTAGCATTTTCCTCAATACGGACTGATGAAACTGATGTTCGGTTATGTCCTCTTTTGAAAATTACTGAGAACGTATTTTGCTATGTTTGCTCGGTTTCCAAGCTTTCCTCCTGACAAAGAGGTGTACTGATAGAAAATCTGAAGTCGAATGAGGGAAATAAAACCACTACAGTAAAAGTATCAGCGGAAGCAAAATTCATGTATCAAAAAGAAAATATCGCTTGAACGAATCCAATTACGAATGAAACGTGATTCCTTCAGACTTTAGACTATGATCATAACGATTAGAACACCCATAACTGCCGCAGGGCGGGATTTTCGATCAATACAGAAGCTAAGATTTGGGGTAACTGCATGGCGGACGTCAGCTTCAAGTTTGCGACGTCATGGCAGCACACGTTATTGAAGGAGGTAAGACTCTATGGAGGTCCCTAACTCCAATAACGTGAAACCAGCGACTTACGCACTCCACCATATGTTTGTGAACAAAACATTGTAACTTGTGCATGTTGTACTGTTTTTGGTCGAAATACATATGTAAAATATTTATTCTTGTTTCTTGCGGATGCACAAAAAGAAACGGCAAGTCTAATGGTTCAAAAGGCTCTGAGCGCTATGGGCCTTAACTTTTGAGGTCATCAGTCCCCCAGAACTCAGAACTACTTAAATCTAACTAACCTAAGGACATCACACACATCCATGCCCGTGGCAGGGTTCGAACCTGCGACCGTAGCGGTCGCGCGGTTCCAGACTGTAGCGCCTAGAACCGCTCGGCCACCCTGGCCGGCAAACGGCAAGTCTGCTGTTACTTCCTACAGGTAAATGCTTCGGTTGAAGTAATACTTCCTGCTTTAAATATTGATATTTTCAGTAACTTACTTCTATGTTTACAACATGTAGGTTCACGAAGGACCGTACAAGGAAATGTTTCTGGATCGAAGCTTTGCAACGAAATGTAGCACACTAGTCAAGTACGGCACAATATCTTCGACTTTTGTAGTTCTGTCTTCCTCAGCTGCATATAACATTATGGTATCTTGATGTGTTTGATTTTGGGACCTTCTAATCACAACAGAATGAAATACACTTTTTTGCCATGCGCGTTTCGCCCTTATATTTCCAATACTTCATACTTCTAACACCTAATGTGTTCTTTGTACCGTGTTTTAAAATTCCTGCATGTCATGCCTAGCACAGAAAATGTCTTGTGATTAGACGGTCCCAAAATAAAGGTCATCAACATAACGTAAAAGCACAGTGTGTTCAGAGCGTTTCCTCGGAGCTCAGTTTGATTATGTGTCCGCATCAGAGTCTCCCAAATTTTTTTTTTTTTTCACCGTCTCTCATATACGCAGCAAATTTTTCGTGAATGATTGTTATATTTCATTGTATCATACCTATTAAGTTGATAGAATTTCGTTTACTGTTGGCAGTTGGTGTTACAGCAGTAATAATGTCGTGTGACGAGGGCCTCCCGTCGGGTAGACCGCTCGCCTGCTGCAAGTCTTTCGATTTGACGCTACTTCGGCGACTTGCGCGTCGATGGGGATGAAATAATGATGATTAGGACTACACAACACTCAGTCCCTGAGCGGAGAAAATCTCTGACCCAGTCGGAAATCGAACCCGGGCCCTTAGGATTGACAGTCTGTCGCGCTGACCACTCACCTACCGGGGGTGGACGTTACAGCAGCAGTCTACGCATTGTATACTTTACTTAATGGATCACGTTTGAGCTAATCCATGGAGTGATTGCTGTGATTAGGCAACAAATTATTCGTATAAAATTTTCACCATATTAATTCGTTTTTGTCCACATATGATGATATTGCTGCGCACTGATTGTTGTGAAAGATTTTTCTTTTTTATGGAAAGTGCTGGTCCAGAAAGTAGCAATAATTTGTACGTACCAAAAACATTGCCATGTAACACTAATTTTATGCATCCGTTTGTTTTCTCGTGTTGCGAAAAGACGTTCCCCTCAATCCAGATGCACCATCTCTTGACATTGTTGTTCATATCAAGAGAAAGTTGTGCATTATGTGTGAAGTGAAGATGCACAATAGAACGAAAATAGAGCATTTCAATAACCAAACTTTGCCTCAAGAAGTAAATCAGTCATTTCAGTCACGCGATGAGGGCCTTGCAGAAAAAGAAGTACATAGATGACCAGTATTTCAGTGCTTAACATTATATGTTGTGTAAATGAAGAGTTGTCATGTCACTTTGCCAAGACAAAATGTTCTGTCGTTCTTACAAAACGTGGCTCACTTTTGAGGTCTTCTGCATCAACACTTCTATTGTACAGCAGAATACTATTATGACAGGCTTATGTTTGATACTTGCTTACCACATCCTAGAACAATAAGTGGTAGAAAAGTGGGATACTTGGTTCCACAAATGCTACAATATGTATGATCACGAAATTCCATTGCTCTTATGTTAATGAAGTTACAAGTGTTTAAACAAAACTTTATTTCTGGATTAAGTGCTCACATACAACATCAATGGCCACTTGACTGCCACTAGGTAGTACAGTCTAGTGTCGCTCATGCATTGAGAATGCTGAAAGCCTCTTTCTCACAGATACAAAAGTGAATGCAAATACGACGATCTAATTCCCATTGAAGAACAGGGAACTGGATTTGTCGTAAATTAGATAATAAGCTGCGAGAAAGTTTTGTTTGTAAAAATGAAATAAAGATTTAATATCGCAAAGCACTGGTGTATTGTTTTGTTGCAATGAAATTACCATTTATGTGTATAACCCATTTTCTATAGGAATTCCTTTCTACAGATATAATAACTGAATACGTGTGCACTAATGGTTGTTATGGCTAGTTAAAATCATGACTGAAATGTATGTTACCCATTGTACAAAATAGTCAAAGAAAATTGATAGTGTGTAGAATAACCTAAACATTCTCACAAGCGGGAAAAATGTGTGAGAAGCAAAGGTAGATTTACTTGCCATTAAGTGTAAGATTTTGATCTCAGTGGTAATGCTGGACTGTCAGACCAACCGTGTGATTGGATTGAAGAGTTCCAAGCTAACAGAACGCAGCATGTCATTCTCAATGGAGAGAAGTCTTCCGAAGTAAGAGTGAGTTCAGGTGTGCTGCAGGGGAGTGTCATAGGACCGTTGCCATCCACAATATACATAAATGACCTTGTGGATGACATCGGAAGTTCACTGAGGCTTTTTGCAGATGATGCTGTGGTGTATCGAGAGGTTGTAACAATGGAAAATTGTACTGAAATGCAGGAGGATCTGCAGCGAATTGACGCATGGTGCAGGGAATGGCAATTGAATCTCAGTGTAGACAAGTGTAATGTGCTGCGAATACATAGAAAGATAGATCCCTTATCATTTAGCTACAAAATAGCAGGTCAGCAACTGGAAGCAGTTAATTCCATAAATTATCTGGGAGTACGCATTAGGAGTGATTTAAAATGGAATGATCATATAAAGTTGATCGTCGGTAAAGCGGATGCCAGACTAAGATTCATTGGAAGAATCCTAAGGAAATGCAATCCGAAAACAAAGGAAGTAAGTTGCAGTACGCTTGTTCGCCCACTGCTTGAATACTGCTCAGCAGTGTGGGATCCGTACCAGATAGGGTTGATAGAAGAGATAGAGAAGATCCAACGGAGAGCAGCGCGCTTCGTTACAGGATCATTTAGTAATCGCGAAAGCGTTACGGAGATGATAGATAAACTCCATTGGACGACTCTGCAGGAGAGACGCTCAGTAGCTTGGTACGGGCTTTTGTTAAAGTTTCGAGAAAATACCTTCACCGAAGAGTCAAGCAGTATATTGCTCCCTCCTACGTATATCTCGCGAAGAGACCATGAGGATAAAATCAGAGCCCACACAGAAGCATACCGACAATCCTTTCCACGAACAATACGAGACTGGAATAGAAGGGAGAACCGATAGAGGTACTCAAGGTACCCTCCGCCACACACCGTCAGGTGGCTTGCGGAGTATGGATGCAGATGTAGATGTAGATGCTTAACTGTACCTAAGCTCAATCAACAATTTCCATACACTATTGTCGTGTTCCTCTGACTAAAAAGCGTCAGTTCAGTGCTTAAATTCTGAACAGCGCATATTGTGTTAGTGATATGATCGGAAGGATGTTGTGCCGATTATACTGTCAACTATTACAGCTAATAGTTCGACTTAATTTAACACTATGACCTGTTTTTCCGCGATGCTGTCAATCCTTAACGAACGAAATTTCGCATCAACAAATTAAGTTCTCAACTATCTAATTATAAGTATTCCTCCACAAAAGTGTGTCGTATGGTAGTACATACTCAGATGTGACTTTCAGTTCAGCGGCTTAAGTATAGGTGACAAGTTTCACACACGGTTTTAGGGGAGAAACCCTTGTTTTGGTCTCAAAAAGATGGTGGACTAGCCTGGCCCCTACCTTCAGCCGATGCCTGTTCTCCACCTAGGTAGCGCCAGATCCCTTCATTCCATCCTCGCTGCCTTTATTATACTCCACGTACTTGCCTTTCCGCACTGCCGGAATTCATCCTTAACTACTCCAACCAGCCTAACAAATACGTACATATTCCCCGTGTCCAAAGAGTTTCCTGCTTCAGGAAGATCGATATTGACATGGTATATTTGCTTCAGCAGGTACTTGGTCTGCTAAAGACAAATGAAGCACAAAAAGAGTGATGAAAGTTAGTGTGGAAGAATGTTTATTGTTACACACAGAAGCAACGCAGCTTACTTTCAAGTGAGGGGCCTACATCTCATCCACAATACAGAACAGCGAAATCATCACATTCTTTTATAAAGAATTAGCAAAAACTGACATTATGTCCCGGCAGTATAGCCGATTTCTTTGTTGTTCATCGTGATTGCTTTAATTTTTTTAAATGACTCGTTTCGGTACAACATGAACCATCCTCAGATCTGTAGACAAGAGTAAAATAACTAATTAACAAATAACGTTGTTACTATAGCATGGAGTCAAACATAAAATGTTTGAAAATATAAAAAAACTATAAAAATGTCACACTTATCGGTAATTTAAAAGGTGGATATCGTCTCTTTCCATGAGTTGCTGTTATACTGCCTTCATCATGGCATGCTCCCTTTTATGGTCACTGCTTTCCTGCTGTGGTCCGCAGCTCGTGGTCGTGCGGTAGCGTTCTCGCTTCACGCACCCGGGTTCCCGGGTTCGATTCCCGGCGGGGTCAGGGATCTTCTCTGTCTCGTGGTGACTGGGTGTTGTGTGGTGTCCTTACGTTAATTAGGTTTAAGTAGTTCTTAGTTCTAGGGGACTGATGACCACAGATGTTAAGTCCCATAGTGCTCAAAGCCATTTGAACCATTTTTCTGCTACATTTATCACCTCTAAATAAAACACGTATACCCACACTGAAAACAGATGCCAGACTAAGATTCATTGGAAGAATCCTAAGGAAATGCAATCCGAAAACAAAGGAAGTAAGTTGCAGTACGCTTGTTCGCCCATTGCTTGAATACTGCTCAGCAGTGTGGGAGTCCCAGAGTGCTCAGAGCCATTTGAACCATTTTTTTCCTGTTGTGCCGCGAGCCGACTAGTCGTTCGCTGACCACCGTTCTGGGCAGAGTGCCGGGCAGGAGGGCCCGATTTAAGGCATTGTACACATGCTCTAGCTGTCACGCCACAGACTTTCTCTCCCCTACCTCTTTAGCTATCCGTATCCATTACAGATCTTTGTGAAGTTTTTATATTTTTTTACCCTTGACAACCACAACTTTGAATTTTATTATTTCCAGGCACAGTGTTCTCAAGGAACAAAACCATTATTAATTCAGTGTGGGTATACGTGTTTTATTTAGAGGTGATAAATGTAGCAGAAAAATGGTTCAAATGGCTCTGAGCACTATGGGACTTAACATCTGTGGTCATCAGTCCCCTAGAACTTAGAACTACTTAGACCTAACTAACCTAAGGACATCACACACAATCATGCCCGAGGCAGGATTCTAACCTGCGACCGTAGCGGTCACGCGGTTCCAAACTGAAGCGCCTAGAACCGCACGGCCACATAGGCCGGCTAAATGTAGCAGATCCGGTTGTTGGCAGTAGTCATGCGGGCTATATAAAAGACCAAGTTTCCACCAAACGACTAATTTGCATTGTGACCTAGCATGTAAAAGTTGCTCATAAGTAAGGCAGGTTACTCTTGTAACTTATACAGTCAGGTTCGTTGTTTTACGGTACGGCATAATAATAACGGTGTATTTCGTTGAATGTTTCAAATGGCTCTGAGCACTATGCGACTTAACGTCTGACGTCATCAGTCGCCTATAACGTAGAACTAATTAAACCTAACTAACCTAAGGACATCACACACATCCATGCCCGAGGCAGGATTCGAACCTGCGACCGTAGTGGTCGCTCGGCTCCAGACTGTAGCGCTTAGAACCGCACGGCCACTCCGGCCGGCCGTTGAATGTTTGTTGAATAGTCATTTTACATGTGCTAAAAAATAACGCCCCTGCCATTTTACCGTGAAAATTCTTAAATGTTTTTAAATGAAACATCTACATCGTACTCCACAAGCCACCTAATGTTATTAACATTCTACATCTTTTTTTCTTCATATCTAGATATTTGCACGCCTCTGCCACTAGAGGGCTCCAAATTGCAGCGTGTAACATGGCGGAGTGCGACGTAACTATGTCGATGCGTGAGAAACAGCGTGCTGCAATCCGTTTCGGATTCGAAGAGTTCATCCACACATGGAGCACTTCTCCCTCAGCATCGCAATGCCGTATCTCACACGACCGCTGTGATATCTGCAACAAACCGATGTCTTGGATTCACTGTCATCGATCATCCTCCATACAGTCCCGACTTGGCCCCATCCGATTATCATCTGTTTCCAGAACATAACGAACACCTTCGAGCGCTTCGTTATGATAGTGATGAAGCGTTGCAGGCAGAGGGTAGACAGTGGCTATGTCAATAAAGTCAAACATTCTACAGTGACGGTATCAACAAACTGGTCTCAAGCGGTTCAAATGGCTCTAAGCACTATGGGACTTAACATCTCAGGTCATCATCCCCCTAGACTTACAACTACCTAAACCTAACTAACCTATGGACATCACACACATCCATGCCCGAGGCAGGATTCGAACCTGCGACCGTAGCAGCAGCTCGGTTCCGGACTGAAGCACCTAGAACCGCTAGGTCACTGCGGCTGGCACTAAACTGATCTCTCTTCGGCAGAAATGTGTTCGTCGCCAGGGTGACTATGTTGAGAAATAATTAGATAGACATGAGGAATATAGATTTAGAATGTTAACAACTTTTTTTTTTTATCTGAACAGCTTTAAGATTTTTCACATGAAAAAATTGGAGGCATTACTTTTCAGTATGCCCTCGTACTCTTATCTATAGTGTAATAGAATGGAACACCTACAGCCGTCCTTACGATGCCGTTTATTACATGGCTACCAGTTTCGGTGCTTCAGTGCACCATCTTAAGGCCTTAGCTGACGCTAACGGGGTTAACACCATCTGTATACACGACTCATCAGTGGCCAACATCTGTAACTGGTTTTCGCAGAGTAGGCTACCTGTAACAGTGATGTCTCTCCTACCATCAACTATCAAATCAAGTCTGACTGTCGTTAATGGCGATGTTATCTCTCCAACAATCAGCTCCCAAACTCAAGTCTGCGAAAACTAGTTATAGATGTTGGTAATCCTGGATACGTATGGTGTTAATCTCCTCAGCGTCAGCTAAGGCCTGAAGATGGTGCACTGAAGCACTGAAACTTGTAGCCCTATAATAAATGACATCATAAGGACCGCTGTAGGTATTCCATTCTATTACATAAGTGAAAGGACGATGTCCCTCAGACCTCCAATCACGAGGATGGACATACAAAAAATCTTATCTACAGGTCTGACAATGATTCATACTGAACCTTTCACAAGTCATTTAAAAAAAATTAAATCAATGAGGACGGATATCAAACAATTTGTTTTCAAACTATAGTCCAAATGCAGCTAATAAATACGATTTTACATTTTTTCATGATCATTATTCAACAGATATGACACTCATTATGCTCGAAGTTTACTCATAGTTTCGTGTGAAATGTGCCATATTCTTTCTTCTGATACGCATATAGTGTCATTTATTTCATACAACATTAATAACCGATTATCACTTACAATATTGTGCACTTCACCGACATTTTCGAATGTGGTGGCACTTTTGGGGAATGCTTCACGAGTGTCATCTTCAAGGCGAACAGAACTCGTTAAAATCAGCCACACAATCTTAATTGTTGAAAATAAAATAAAATTCCTATAAAACAACTCACAACTCATGGTGAGTGTTCATCGGAGGTGAGGGTATCATCTGGAGTGCCCCAGGAAGTGTGTTGGTCCGCTGTTGTTGGATAGCAATGTGCGGCTGTTTGCTGATGATGCAGTGGTGTACGGGAAGGTGTCGTCGTTGAGTGACTGTAGGAGTGACTGGTTCAAATGGCTCTGAGCACTATGGGACTCAACATCTATGGTCATAAGTCCCCTAGAACTAAGAACTACTATAGCAGATGACTTGGACAGGATTTGTTGTTGGTGTAAACAACGGCAGATAACTCTAAATATAGATAAATGTAAATTATTGCAGATGAATAGGAAAAACAATCTTGTAGTGTCTGAATACTCCATTATTAGTGTAGCTCTTGACACAGACACGTCGATTAAATATTTGGGCGTAACATTGCAGAGCGATATGAAGTGGGACAAGCATGTAATGGCAGTTGTGGGGAAGGCGGATAGTCGTCTTCGGTTCATTGGTAGAATTTTGGGAAGATGTGGTTCATCTGTAAAGGAGACCGCTTATAAAACACTAATATGACCTATTCTTGAGTACTGCTCGAGCTTTTGGGATCCCTATCGGGTCGGATTGAGGGAGGACATAGAAGCAATTCAGAGGCGGGCTGCTAGATTTGTTACTGGTAGGTTTGATCATCACACGAGTGCTACGGAAATGCTTCAGGAACTCGGATGGGAGTCTCTAGAGGAGAGGAGGCGTTCTTTTCGTGAATCGCTACTGAGGAAATTTAGAGAACCAGCATTTGAGGCTGACTGCAGTACAATTTTACTGCCGCCAACTTACATTTCGCGGAAAGATCACAAAGATAAGATGAGAGAGATTAGGGCTCGTACAGAGGCGTATGGGCAGTCGTTTTTCCCTCGTTCTGTTTGGGAGTGGAACAGGGAGAGAAGATGCTAGTTGTGGTACGAGATACCCTCCGCCACGCACCGTATGGTGGATTGTGGAGTACGTACGTAGATGTAGATGTAGATGAAAACTTAGTTCTTCGATAATGCATGATACTCCAGTTTATACCTTTGAATGAAACATTCTCCACAACTACCCGCAAGAAACTACAAAAATAAAATTATTTTAAGGTTAGGTTGACACTTTCATTATGTTGAAATAACTACGATTACTGAGCACTGAGTACATATGTCTATTGGCTAATATCACATGTCATAACAGAAACTTTGTGCAGCAGAACAATTTCACTGCACAAGTTTAATTTTTTTAGAGTTCTACTACCAGAACTCAGAACAGAGAAGGCTAGATCTGGCCCGGCGTTGGCATGATGCACCGGAAAGGTGATCGATGTCAGAGCACGAGGCGAGCATTCCCACCATCCTCCGAGTGAGGAAGACAGAAACGCAGTGCTACATACCAAGGCAATGTGAAGTAACGTTTCGTAACATCAGCGCCAGAGCGCCACTCCAAAGACAAACGTAGGCCGCAAGAGCCGACTCGGAGACCTAGAATAATTATGGAATCACCAGAGCGCTGTCTTGACGATAAACGAGGGAAAGTGCGTTCGTACTTCCAGAGCCATCACGTGAAAGGCATAAGTTCGTCCCTTTAAACAACGAGACTTCCAGAGCTCGAAGATAATTTCAGTTGTGCGGCCATTCTGTCCGTGTCACTAAAACCAGAGATAATGACAGTCTGATGAGTCTCAGTGAAACTACATCAAGCTGACCGATGTCGATTGGGCTGCTACCTGCTTTTTGACTTTATCACCAAAATACAACCGACCCAATGCATACCACATTTGTGGTCTCCTGCTTCTGTCTACTGTGTCATCATGAATGAGAAGATGGGGTGTGGCCAGCTATCCCCCACTGTGGATCATTGCAGGTGACCTGCAAGCTGTCAGCCGGCAGTGGTGGCCGAGCGGTTCTAGGTGCTTCAGTCCGGAACCGCGCGACTGCGACGGTCGCAGGTTCGAATCCTGCCTCGGGCATGGATGTGTGTGATGTCCTTAGGTTTTTTAGGTTTAAGTAGTTCTAAGTTCTAGGGGACTGATGACCTTAGATGTTAAGTCCCATAGTGCTCAGAGCCATTTGAACCATTTTTTTGCAAGCTGTCATCTCCACACCGACCAGCCGCGATGCGTTCTTGCACCCCCTGGTCAATTTGCGAACATCTTCTGCAGCTCTGGTTGAACCATGCCGGATGAGCAGAGACAACGGACATCCTGGACCACAGTTGGCTCTCCTCACCTGAGCGCCTGATGGGCTGTCTTCGAGAGCACTGAGGTGGGTGTCGCACTGTATGGCAGAACATCTTGATACGCAACACAACACAACGTGCGGCCGTGTCTCACTGACCTGCGGGGTAACATCACGTCTAGCTCAGAAGGTGTCAGACCTTCTTCACGGCAAGCGCTTATGCCCAGCTACCGACTGCCTCCCTGAAGACACTTTATAACTCTGTAAACTCAACACGAATAATAAATGTTGTTGCAGATGCCATTGTGTCACTGATGATTCTGGTTGTAAAGTGGGCCACTCACCTTCAGTCTGTGCCCGGCCTCCTACACACAACGCAGTCTCACCTCTGCGGGTCATGACAGAAGCGTTCGTTACCGATCATGTTTTGTAATGCCTGATTTCACTGTAACACCAAGTTAAGGAATGTGCCCCTTTACACGTAGCCGAGAATCTTTCAAGTACGCTACAGAAGTTTCCCTGGGAAGCCATCGACTTACTATGGATGAAAATGTGCCCACCTGTGTACAATCATGATTCCATAGACGATTGCAAACATTTTTCCGTAAAGACGTTCACCATCTTGTCTCACAGTGGGATAATAGCATTAACAGTTATGCTGAGTAATGAACAGTTTAGTACTTTTTTACCATCCATCTCGTTTTTATTTGACTGGCCCATATATGTAGATACATATACTGTATAGCTGAGAAGGCGTCAGACCTTCTTCATGGCAGGCACTTATGCCCGGCTCATAAGACCAAAACAACGCCGCACCATGAAGGTACTGTCCGAATGGGAAGGAAATCAATTATTACAGTTTCATAAAACTGGATGATTTATTCAAGGGAAACAGCTTTATAAATTAACCTATTCACTAACACGTTGCTCCACCTCTGACCGATCCAAGCAGTTATTCGGCTTGGCACTGATTAATGGAGTTGTTAGATATCGCCCTGAGCGATGTCGTGCCAACTTCTGTCCAATTCGAGCGTTAGATCGTCAAAATCGCGAGCTTTGGAGGACCCTGCCTATAATTCACCGTCTCCCCCACCCTCCCCCTCCCCCCCCTCCCCCTCTTCGGAGGTTCGAGTCCTCCCTCGGGCATGAGTCGTGGGTGTGTGTGTTGTCCTTAGCGTAAGTTATTTTAAGTTAGATCAAGTAGTGTGTAAGCCTAGTGACCGATGACCTCAGCAGTTTGGTCCCACAGGAACTTACCACAAATTTCCATAATGCTCCAAACGTTATCGACTGGGGAGAAACCCTACCTCGCTGGCCAAGTTAGAGTTTGACAAACACGAAGAAAAGCAGTAGAAACTCTCGCCGTGTGCTAGCAGACATTATTATGTTGAAATGTAAGCCCACGATAGCTTGCCATGAAGGGCAACAAAACGAGGCGTAAAACATCGTTGACGTACCGCTGTGCTTTAAGGGTTACGCGGATGACAACCTAAGGGGTCCTGCATTGAAATGAAATGGCATCTAAGACCATCACTCCCGGTTGTTGGACAGTACGGCCAGCAGCAGTCAAATTGGTATCCCACCGCTGTCTGGGACGTCTCCAAACACGTCGTCGGCCTGGGATCTCATTGATTGGAGTAGAATTGTTTTCAGTGATTTGTGCCGCTTCAAACTGAGCCCCAGTGACCAGCGAGACCTGGCTGGAGACGCTCTGGCCAATGGTGGGATATCGGCTTCACTGTCGGCCGCCATATGGCCCCACAGCCAGGAGTGTTGGACACTTTCATCATCACTGGCAGAATAACAGCACAACGGTACGGTGACGATTTTATTCGCCCCTTTTGGTTGCCCTTCATGGAAAATGGTCCTGGGCGTACATTACAGCAAGATAACGCCCGCCCGCCAACGGCGACAGTTTCTACTGCGTTTCTTCATGTTTGCCAAACCCTACCTTGGCCAGCATGGTCGCCGGATGTTTCCCCAGTTGAAAACGTTTGAAGCATTACGGTAGGATCCTCTGCCAGCTTGGGATTTTTGGTGATCTAACGCACCAGTTGGACAGGATTTGGCACGAAATTCCTCAGGAGGATAGTCAGCAACTCTGACGATCAATGCCAAGCCGAATAACTGCTTGCATAAGGGCCAGAGGTGGACCAGCGGATTATTGACTTGCTCATTTGGTGAAGCTCTTTCTCCTTAATAAGTCATCCAATTTTTCTGAAATTGTAATCATTTGTTTGTCTGTACATGTACATTCCATTCGGATAATTTCTTCGTGGTGCATCTTTTCTTTGTGTCTTAGAGTGTATATCTTGGTATGTAAGGCCATACTCTGTATTGCCTCACAAGGGGAAGGCCTCAGACACGGCCAACCAATTTGCCTCAAATTTGGCAGGTCGCTTGTGTACAACCTAAATCGAAGGAATCTAAGATATTTTGGGTCAACACCCTCGCGTTTTTGAGAAAATCACCCCTAAAAGTTATGACGAGCGATCGACTCAAAGTTGGCAGGATCGATAGATAATTGTAAATAGAGCATTTTTCATCACCAGGTACGGAGTCCGAAAACGCATAGTTTTCCAGAAATCGAGATAAGAAACTTTTACAACTGCCGCGTCTGTACCCATATGGTCAACGCTTTTCGCCGACAGCACCGATAGCACAACGGCAAAGGTAATTGGCTGCGAATCTCGAAGAAACGTAGTGGATGTTATTCTTTTGGTTTGTATTTTTCCATATCTCAATTGATATGAATAGGAGAGTTAATAAGGTAAGTAAATCAACAAGGAATGATAATAAGGTAGGCAAATAAATTTCTCAAACCTCTTGGGATGGTAAACAACTAAAATGTTACTGCAGGTCACTTTACAATGACTCTTCCAGCCACTGTTACGTGTCCTCACTTTTCTTCGAACAACTAGATGGATGGTACTTGTCATATAAACATTCGAAACAAATATACTCGCGGCACCAAGAGCATCTAATGAATGCAGTCTTTCGACAGCTACACTGTTCCTTCCCTATGACATGACGAAGAGGCAACCGGGACAACAGAACTCTCCCCGCGCGCTTTCTATCCCGTGCCTCGCTGTAAACAAGCTTCGCACGGTTGGCTATCTGTGATCCCTCGTGAGGAAGTCGCAGCACTTTTACTCGGAGTTGTTTTCATGTGACAAGGCTTAAAAGTTTAATACTTTACTAACTCACGGCGTTTGGGAAATTAGTTTGCCTACCTTATTATTATCATTCCTTATTGATTTATTTACCTTGTTAACCCTCCTATCCCTATCAATTGAGATATATAAAATACAAACGAGAAGAATAACATCCGCTAGGTTTCTTCGAATTTCGAACCCAGGTTTTCTGATTCCCAGCCAGTTACCTTGGCCCAACGCTGTCGGTGACAGGCGTTAACCATGTGGGTACAGACGCGGCAGTTGTAAAAGTTTCTTATCTCGATTTCTGGAAAAGTATGCCTTTTCGGACCCCATACCTCATGATGAAAAATGCTCTATTTACAATTATCTATCGATCCCGCCAATTTTGAGTCGATCGCTCGTCATAACCTTTAAGGGTGATTTTCTCAAAAACGCGGGGGTGTTGACCCAAAATATCTTAGATTCCTTCTTTTTAGGTTCTACACAAGCGACATGCCAAATCTGAGCCGAATCGGTTGGCCGTGTCTGAGGCCTTCCCCTTGTCAGTGCTCTCATTAACTGCATCGTGCTTTGTGGGGGTAGCGTTCGTTCTAATGCGAAGGCAACTCTAATCCTACCACGATCAACTGGCTAGATATTTCAGGGACATTATACACGGTCCAGTCACAGTAATGTGACTACTGCCTGTATTCGACATCAACATGCAATAAACACTCAGAAGCGGCGGGTGGCAGTATTAGCAGTAGAAACTATATACTGTAAAGCGAGTCGGGGATGAGAAAAACAGTGCAGTCGTAGTCCTAACGCGGAAACGGAGCGATTTATTTGACATCCAAAAGAGCATATCCACTGACTTTCGGGTCTTGAGTGGAAGCATTTCCGATACGGGTATGTTTATAAACTGGTTTCGTTCCGCCCTATTTAAAGCATGCATGGCACAATGACTCTGTCCAAAACCGGCGCCGAGGCAACTGTTGTGCACCACAGGCCATAGATGACAAAGCTGAATGATGACTCCAGAGATGTGTACAGGCAAGTAGAGCAATTGACGGTGCAGACGAACCAAGGGACTACCAACGGTTTCTCCTCAACGACCGTCCAGGGAATGTTGCTGCATATGAGCCTTCACAGCAGACACCTGGCTTGTGTACCCCTGCTGATTACTGTTCATGGGCGACGAAGGCTGTAACTTGTACGCCAATACCACAACGGAACGTACAGTGAGTGGCGATATGCAGCCTTTTCAGATGAATCACGTTTTATGTTCCATTGGTCAGATAGCCGTTGAAACGTCTGAAAGCGAACACCCTGCAACAATCGTCAGAAGCGTCCATGCCGGATGGCATTCCCTGGGTAATCTCGTCTTCCTGCAAGGCACAATGGATCAACGCTAGTATGTATCTATTCTTGAGGAATATGTCTACCCATGTGTGTAGTTTTCCTCGGTGCGACAGCATCTACCAGCAAGGCAGTGCGTTGTGTCACACAGCTCGCAGCGTACTTGGGTGGTTGGAAGAGGACTAGGATGAGTTTACCTTACTTTCTTGGCCACCAAATCCCCCGATTTCAACCCCATCGAGAAACTGTGGAATCACCTTGATCAGGCTGTTTGCACCGTTGGCCCTCACTCGGCGCAGATGGCCACGGCACAGAGATCAACCCGGCTCCACTTCCATGTCGATAGCTTCCAGAAGCTTACTGATTCTCCTGAAACAAGATAGTCTTCGTTGCAATTTTTTTATATATTTATTGTCAATGATGCAAGAAGTGGTTAAAATAGCCATATGGTTTGCTTTTACATGCCAAGATTTAATATGATGAATAGTAACATTTATGCAGTAGATTTAGAGAAAGCTTTTGACAATGTTGACTGGAATACTCTCTTTCAAATTCTGAAGGTGGCAGGGGTAAAATACAGGGAGCGAAAGGCTATTTACAATTTGTACAGAAATCAGATGGCAGTTGTAAGAGTCGAGGGACATGAAAGGGAAGCAGTGGTTGGGAAGGGAATAAGACAGGGTTGTAGCCTCTCCCCGATGCTATTCAATCTGTATATTGAAAAAGCAGTAAAGGAAACAAAAGAAAAGTTCGGAGTAGGTATTAAAATCCATGGAGAAGAAATAAGAACTTTGAGGTTCGCCGATGACATTGTAATTCTGTCAGAGACAGCAAAGGACTTGGAAGAGCAGTTGAACGGAATGGACAGTGTCTTGAAAGGAGGGTATAAGATGAACATCAACAAAAGCAAAACGAGGATAATGGAATGTAGTCGAATTAAGTCGGGTGTTGCTGAGGGGATTAGATTAGGAAATGAGACACTTAAAGTAGTAAAGGAGTTTTGCTATTTGGGGAGCAAAATAACTGATGATGGTCGAAATAGAGAGGATATAAAATGTAGACTGGCAATGGCAAGGAAAGCGTTTCTGAGGAAGAGAAATTTGTTAACATCGAGTATTTATTTAAGTGACAGGAAGTCGTTTCTGAAAGTATTTGTATGGAGTGTAGCCATGTATGGAAGTGAAACATGGACGATAAATAGTTTAGACAAGAAGAGAATAGAAGCTTTCGAAATGTGGTGCTACATAAGAATGCTGAAGATTAGATGGGTAGACCACATAACTAATGATGAGGTATTGAATAGAATTGGGGAGAAGAGGAGCTTGTGGCACAACTTGACTAGAAGAAGGGATTGGTTGGTAGGAGATGTTCTGAGGCATCAAGGCATCACCAATTTAGTACTGGAGGGCAGCGTGGAGGGTAAAAATCGTAGAGGGAGACCAAGAGATGAATACGCTAAACAGATTCAGAAGGATGTAGGTTGCAGTAGGTACTGGGAGATGAAGAAGCTTGCACAGGATAGAGTAGCATGGAGAGCTGCATCAGACCACTCTCAGGACTGAAGACCACAACAACAACATGTGGTAACCATCCATCTGTCACGATTACTAACATAAGGCACTCTGTGGTTACAGACATTAGCTTTCAGTTGTTCAGGGCTCACATTATAAAGTAACAGACTGATGTTTTCCTTTTAAATGTTGCGATTTAGCCGAAACTACTTGACAGCGATCTCACAACGTGACTGTACATGGCAGAGCGAACAGCTGTGTGCCCTCTCAGGCACTAGTCACGCGCTTCAGCTGAGATCCGAGCATTTCATTGAGTATAGCCACTCTGAACTCCTCGAGCCTGTATTCGTATGACAGTTGTGGGATCTCGTCAAACGACAGCAGCAGTATCGTGGAGCGACAGACCTCGACAAAGCTCAATTCTTCGAATGTCGAATTCTAACATGTGCTGGTAAACGTCTCTCCTTGTTACGAGGGGCATAATACTGTCTCCTCACAATCAAATGTCAGTTGTTTGCGATTTATGAATGAGAAACCGACAGAGACATCCCGAGTCTTTAAAGAATCGAACTCTCATATGAGAGAGCTTCCAACGTCTGATTACTTCAGAAATGACTCAAAGGGTGAAATACTGAAATTATGAAATTATGTTTAAAGTTTGTTGAAAGTCGACAAGTGCTCTCACTATCAAACATTCAGTGAGTATAATATGGGTAATTAGTGCTCCGTTTTAAGCAAAAGCTACTTTTCCACGCATCTCAATGTTTGTGACGTCACATCTCTTGAAAAATGTGTCGTACAGCGATGTAATTTGGCTGGTACATAGATATAAATAGATAGTTTCTGCAGAATGTGTTGCGAGTAAAGTTAGTAACAAAGAAGTAATTAATTAAAAGATCATTCCTGACGCTGGAGGATACTGCAAGATCAGCGAAAACGTAGTGAGAAATAAACTTTGTTCCTTGCATCGTTTTGTGGGGTTTGTCAGAGAGAAAAAGAGTAAAGTTTGTTTGAAGTCGCTAAGTGCCCTCATTCTCAAATAATGGATGAATAAAGTGTGGGTGATTTACACGTCCTGAATTAAAGTTTGTTTGAAGTCGCTAAGTACCCTCATTCTCAAATAATGGATGAATAAAATGTGGGTGATTTGCACGTCCTGAATTAACGCTGCATCAAGATATGTACACAGTTATAAGTGTAATATTTGTTTTACTGTGTTAAATATTTAACATGAGATTTTGTCTCTAACACAGTGGCGCAGAACAGCATTTTAAATTTTTTAATCCAGTCGGTAATTGAAGACCTCTATCAAACAAACTTGTACTTCACAATTTCATAATTTTTAAGAAAGTAAAAATAATTGTTGTTTCCTTTCATACTATTTACTTATACATTTTATTATGTATGGTCAAGTGATACAGTAAATGTTATAGAACAACAATGCGTATTTAGCATACTTTACCGTATTTTGTAAGTTCTCATAATTTTTACGTAGCTTTCTGTGTAAGAATGTCGCATATCCTATAACAGTACACTGTGAAATAACGTTGCATATCAAAAAATATTAATATTCTGCTACAACGGCAAAAATATTGAAAAATGTTAACAGAATATATCATCCGACATACTGAAATAATACAGTGTACTTATTTAATTAACTTCCAAACCAAAAAACAAGCTAGTTGTGTTTAGTACAAGCGACAACGAAGAAGAAAAACAGAGGAAAAATAAATTGAACTGTTCAGTCAGAAAGTAAGTTCATGTAAAATTGCCTGTATTTTACATCAAGGTATTTGCACATATCCAACAAGTCCCTCACTCGTCCAACAGAGGAAGAAGCTCTTTATACAACACAGGATTCACCCTTCACACGAACACAGATCGAACTCGATTAGCTCCGATATGATGCACTCACAAATACACAGAAAAGTGTTCTGACCACGACTGGCATTTGAAACTTATTTAGGGGATTGCACAGGCATTGCACAGATATAGGGAAGTTAACTTGAGGTTAATTTTTGTTTTGTTTTTAGCAGAGAATGGCATACCGAAGGTTGAACAGATTATGACTAAGACGCAGATATAATGTATCTGGTTCATCTGCACTGATATTCAATTTCGTAACTTGTAATTTTCAATTTGGGTCAAACTTCATGATTACTTCAAGAACACCGAAAACAACAAAATCATTCTGGCTCGTTTCCGATTTAATGAGAAGTATACCTAAACGAGCTTTAGATATGACATACTTTCATTCATAGCTAATCATGACATCCATTACTCTCCTTTTTTTCAGGTTAATGCAAAAGGACGGTCCCAAGGCAGAAAGTTACGAGTATGTTCCGAAACAACGAAATAATAAACTTATGTTGTATTGTTATAAAATATCTTGTCAGAAAAAGACAGCTCTACAAAAGTATTATTGTCCACTTTCCCCCTTTTTTTTTTTTTTTTGCCCAAACCAACGGCCAGACCAAGCAAATGATCCTATTGTTTACTTTATAATGACACATAACGTTCTTATATGTACCACTTTCGATGTAGTTTCTTCACCCATAAGCTGTAGAAATATAAGATTTTCCACTTTTCCTCCACTTCTTGACATTCTGTTTCCAATTTGATGGGCTTATTTTTCTTTGAATGCTTTTATTTATCGACACAATATGCTTCGGAGTGAAAGTTACATCATCCACGTCCCCCGTTTTCATTGATATTCAACGTTCTTCCAGCATTGTCAGCTTTACAACTGCAAACAGCTCAACTTGTAAACAGAAAAAAAATATCTCTTGCCATGGAAGTATGTCTCATGTGATGTAACAGTTCGTTACTGTGAAATCTCAGCTTTGCCCAAAATGTGATATACAGCCTTGTTTGTAGGACTATCTTAAATGTATTCGCAGTTGCGAATGTGGATAACCATCATCTGTATAATGTAATGACGACAATGAAAATATGTGCCAGACCGGGACTCAAACGCGGATTTCCCGCTTACCACGAGAGGTATCCTTACTATTTGGCTATCGGAGCACAACTCATAGCCGACCCAAACTTCCATATGTCGTCAACGATGTGGTTACAACCTGCACTCGTACAATTATTATGTATATTCCCGTACAGGAGAGACATTTTACATGCAGGCATGTCCGAAGGAACTTTGCATCGTAAACCGGAATAACAATATCGTATTCTTTAAAGGAGATCTTCAGTCATTTGAAATACTGAAAATCGTACTTCTGTTGCCCCTGGAGGACGTCAGATAGGCAACCTGCAACTAGTACTGTGCACCATGAATCATGAACCGGGTTAGTTATCTTATCGCTGTACAGAATTTTCATGGTGTTACTCCTACGTACTTCTTGCGGTCGTACTGAAACGCTTATCATGTTGACATCCAAGCACATAGTACCCTTCATGCCAACATGGCGTTCGTTGCACGCCGTCTTCAAGATGTCGTAATTCTATCGGCCAGCGATGTAAGTAAGGAACAGGGGTGCCACTTTAAAGCTGCGGCGACGTTAAGGAGAAACGGAAGGCAAAGTTTATCCCTATTCTGCCAATGCTATTTTACCCTTTGAATAGGTACACTTTTCAAAATAACTATAAGTGATGAAACAATGAAATTTTTACTGAATATATATATAACATATATGCCTCAATTTACAAGTAAAATGAACATAATACCTCTTATGGTTTTGAAGAAAAACATTCATTCTTTTACTAGTAAAATTTAACTTTTTTGTACATTAATTACTGTAAAACAGTGTCTGATTGTTTGGTGGCTCTCAATCTACTTGTAATAACTTATTACCATCTGCAGTAGAAACTGACAAAATTTCATGTTTATAACCCCATTAGTTTATCAAATAATGGTACCTGAAAGTAAAAAAAATGTAGTTTTGAGAAAAATCCATTTAAAGTTTAATATTGCAGTTCTAGTACAGTTATTGATGAGAATTACTTACCACTAACATTTTCCTGCACCATACTGAGCATCATCCGAATCATACTGATTTCTTTTCTTCCCTTGGTCCCTCCACTTTTCTGTCTGGTTTATCTCGTGCATTTTAAATTAGCAATATCTGCTTTGCGGATTCTCTCTTTACCTGTTTCCAACAAGGATTTTACAGTATTTCCACTAGAGTTTATGCCCAATAATTCCAAAACAAACAGTTTTCTAATTACACCATCATTGAAGCATTAAATAGCATCATAAACACCAAATTTGAGGGTTGTAAGCTGGACAAATACAGTTTTCGGTAACCGGTTCCGAATGACAGAATTCACACATTCATTTAAATTTTGGGTTTTCCCATGAAGACATTCCTCCAACAAGGTATCTTTACAAAGATCTCTAAATATGGGTTCAATTTTCATTCATTACTGATGCAGGTAAAGAATGTTTGTAGTCATATCTGGCACTTCTCCTGTAATTGCACCAAGTGTTAGGATCATTCGGGTAAAGCCCTTGCACTAGATTTTCATTTGTGGAAAGGTTATGGAAAAAGATAGACCATACAGCTTTTTTCATGTTTTCTAAATTCCCTATTGTTGTTCTTATGGCCAAGCCATAATAATTTTGTAATCTATCTGTTTCAGCATTTGTCAGGAGACCTTTACCACTTATCTTCTTACCATCTTCCAATACTATTTTTAACTTTTCTTTCAATAATCTTCTCAACCTGGACCCCATACTCTTCTGGACATGCCCAATGCACTCTAATTTAAAAATTGTGACATTAGGACCATAGGGTTGTTCTGCTCATACCCAGTCATCAGCATTGCTGTCACCATCCCCAGATTGCACAGAGCGTCAGGTAAATCATCATACCTCACGAAAAAACTGTCGTATTTTAAAAAAATGTGTGTTAAATCTTATGGGACTTAACTGCTGAGGTCATCAGTCCCTACGCTTACACACTACTTAACCTAAACTATCCTAAGGACAAACACACACACCCATGCCCGAGGGAGAACTCGAACCTCCGCCAGGACCAGCCGCACAGTCCATGACTGCAGCGCGTTATATCGCTCGGCTAATCCCGCGCGGCAACTGTCATATTTATATAAAACAAAAAATTTTAAGCTAACAACAGCCTCAGTTGCAATGTTTACCTAGATTTAGCTAGGTTTCAGCTGGGATAACCCAACCTTCTTCAGAATAAAAGGAACTACGGTTTGTCCATAATGGACAACGTCAAAAACTATAATATAGTAATACATCGTCATATTGCAGTAACTTGTCTGGGAAACAGCCTAGGCCCCACTTCGCGACCGCAGTACGGCAGCAACGGATGTTGTACTCATTTTTGACGTTGTCCATTATGGACGAATAGTAGTTCCTTCTATTCTGAAGAAGGTTGGGTTATCCCAACTGAAACCTAGGTAAATCTAGGTAAACATTGCAACTGAGGCTGTTGTTAATTTAAAATTAATATTTATACGGCTACTGACAGGGCCGCGAAATGTTGAAAATATTAAAACAAAAACAGTTTCACGCAGGCAAGACCAGGCATTTCAGATACGCTAAAATCTAAAAATCGAATTTTTGAAGCCCACTTGCCTCCCGTCCCCCGCCCTGCACTCGCTACCTTGTCTGCGACGCAGAAAGCTCGCTCATACAGGCTACGGAAGAGCCCGGGTTTCGGCCAAGGGCGGCTTCAATCAACAACGGACGCGCCGACTGACACTCGTTCACACACTGCCGCGCATTCCGCGGGGTCCAGAGGCTCAGAGAGATGCCGCGCTTCACATTCCCGGACCGTCCGCGTGGCGAACCGGCCCGAAATCATTTGAAAATCAGGCATTTCCGCTAGGTGCAAGAAACGGAAGGACACTCCCAGGGAACGATGCGACAGCGAGGGAAAAAAAACGAATTCCTACAAAATGTTTCAGTAGCAGAGTGATGGCCACTCAAGATGTTTCTCTAACTTGGAGACCGACAGTCGTTAGGCCCTTTAATGTGGCCCGCTATGGCCGCAGAAAACTTCCCGGTAAAGTCTGCCCAAAGGGGCGTCTCGTCCGCCGCTTCTATCTGGATAGACTTCTCGTGCCCCACTGGCAGAGAAATTCTCGGAAGGGTCGTCACATTCCTCGCTCTCCAACATCCGCTTCGACAGAGACAAGTTGCCATTTAATCACTTAACGCTGGAAAATTAATGGAAAAAGGGGACATACACAATATGCAATTCACGTGTTTAGCACTGAATGTAAATGCAAGGGCATGCTGAAACGTAATTCCTCCGAATTTTTTATTTGAAAACTCTTTCAGCCTTTTAAATAAGACAAACGTTATTAACACTCCACATCTTTATACTTTGCGTCTACATATTTGCAGGCCTCTGCCGCTAGAGGGCTCCACCGAGCGAGGTGGCGCAGTGGTTAGCACACTGGACTCGCATTCGGGAGGACGACGGTTCAATCCCGTCTCCGGCCATCCTGATTTAGGTTTTCCGTGATTTCCCTAAATCGCTTCAGGCCAATGCCGGGATGGTTCCTTTGAAAGGGCACGGCCGATTTCCTTCCCCATCCCTCCCTTACCCGAGCTTGCGCTCCGTCTCTAATGACCTCGTTGTCGACGGGACGTTAAACACTAATCTCCTCCTAGAGGGCTCCGAATTGTAGCGTGTAACATGGCGGTGTGTAACGTAACTATGTCGGTGCTTGAGAAACAGTGTGCTTTAATCGAGTTTCGTATCCAACAAGTTCGTCCATTCATGGTGCACCTTCTCCTTCAGCATGGGCAATAACACTTCACACACGAGCGTTGCGACATCTGCAACAATCCGACGCCTTCGGTTCATTGTCATCGATCATCCGCCATACACGCCCGACTAGACCCATTCGATCAGCTGTTTCCAAATGCATTCGAGGATTTCACTTTGACAGTGGTGAAGCTATGCAAGCAGAGGTATGGTTATGGCTCCGTCAATAAAGTCAAAACATCCTGCAGTGACGGTATCAACAAACTGGTCTCTTGTTGGCAGAAAAGTGTCCGTCTCCATGGTGTTGAGAAATAAACATGTAGACATGAAGAATGAACACGTAGAATGTCAATAACGTTTCTCTTAGTTAAAAATATTTAAAGAATTTTCAGCACGCCCTCGTGCACTAATCTTGGTCACCAATGCCATTTACATTTATCATCACATCGTTACGCCCTTCGGGATAAGCGAGTCATCAGATCTATGGCATAAACATACATGACAATTTATTTAAAGACACACAACGCAACTACGCAGGGATGTTGACAAACCAACCTGTCAGAAACAACACACAGTACCCTTTTGCTTCCTAGTACGTACATTCCGAAAACAAATTGATGGGAGCAGTTCGACAGGGCACAAGGTAAACAATTTTGTCAATAGGTGGAGTTAGTAACAGTATGCCTATGACAACAGGCATACTGTTATGCGATAGAACTTATTGAAAACATCTTTTACAAGACAGATAATCGTATAGAAAGAGTTTTTGCTAATAAAGAAATCACATTGCAGCAAGACCGCAACTGTTCGTTCCAAGCTGCTAGATTGTAGAAAAGGAAGTGAAAATTGGAAATTTGTGGTAAGGTCTTACGGGACCAAACTGCTGAGGTCATCGGTCCCTAAGCCTACACACTACGTAATCTAACAAACTAAATTACGCTATAGACAACACACACACACACACACACCAATGCCCGAGGAAGGACTCCTCGAACCTCCGACGTGGGGGGAGCCGCACGGACCGTGACAAGATGCCTCAAACCGCGCGGCTACCCCCCCCCCCCCCCCCCTCGCGCGGCTACCTCCCACGGCAAAGGAAGTGACAAACTGAAAAGCTGAGTACAAAAATTTACGTTAAAATCCATATTATACGGCATATCAAAATTATATATAGCTCCATAATTGTAAACCTGTAACGATTCATCGATTTCTTTTCCTATGTATGCCAATTGATTCTTAAAGTTGTATACATTTTGTATTATAAATGCTATTTAATACCGGTAACTGAATAGCCATATGGCTAGAGTAGGCATATTTAATGTATACATTAGTAATCGCGATAAAAATGTGGTGTCACCGCCAGACACCACACTTGCTAGGTGGTAGCCTTTAAATCGGCCGCGGTCCGGTAGTATACGTCGGACCCGCGTGTCGCCACTATCAGTGATTGCAGACCGAGCGCCGCCACACGGCAGGTCTAGACAGACTTCCTAACACTCGCCCAGTTGTACAGCCGACGTTGCTAGCGATGGTTCATTGACAAATTACGCTCTCATTTGCCGAGACGATAGTTAGCATAGCCTTCAGCTACGTCATTTGCTACGACCTAGCAAGGCACCATTATCAATTGCTATTTATCTTGTGATGCATGTACCGTCAGACCGATGTTCACCAATTATGGATTAAAGTTAAGTATTTCAGAAGCTACGTACTATTTTTGCTACTATAAAGACATTGTCCAGTTCCAGACCTCACGCCATCCTGCGTGAGCTTAAACGCGTGCCTATCGGCTTCCCGTCATAGTGGATTGACTGTCTTGCCATTCCACAACAAAAATCGTCTCTGAATTTTTGTAAGTTGTTTATCACTTGTCTTTAATAAACTCCATCTCTTGTCTTCTTCTATTAGCCTACTCTCTCCGCCTTAGCCACTGCTTGTGTAAGCAGTTGTGATTATTAGATGATTATAATTCCATTAACTGGGAATGGTGTACGTGTATTTATTGTAAGACTAATTACCACCATTTTGCCGGCCGGAGTGGCCGAGCGGTTCTAGGCGCTACAATCTGGAACCGCCCGACCGCTACAGTCGCAGGTTCAAATCCTGCCTCGGGCATGGATGTGTGCTGTCCTTAGGTTAGTTAGGTTTAAGTAGTTCAAAGTTCTATGGGACTGATGACCTCCGAAGTTAAGTCCCATAGTGCTCAGAGCCATTTGAACCACCATTTTCACAGCTGACACCAGATATTTGTGCTACTGTAAGTATTTGTAGCACTTTCCGGAAAAGCGGCTGTCTAACGAACAATTAACAGTCATTTTTTACATCTTAAGGAAATCGCTACCAACAGTTGAAAACTTTTTCAGAGCCTGAAGTTATTATTTTATTACGAAGTCCGACGTGCAAGTGCGAATAAAACTGGCGCGACTGTAGGAAATAATATTCATGTGGTAGCGAAATAGGAATTGCGAGCCTGATATTCCCGCAACAGAGTACTAATCTACATACTCTCATTCTCAAAAATATAAATAACTTTCTTTCTCAACGCAAGTCTTCTTCTCGATCGGAAAGGGAGATCTATAAACCATAAAATATGGGAAGCCGGAACGGAGATAACTATTAGAGTCACAAGGAATCACAACTAATAATGACATACTAGCAGGTAATGCTTGTAACATAGAGATCCGTCATTACACTACATCGTAAGAATTGTCAGTAATTTCAGTTACAAATTTCTACCAAGGAAATTGAAGTTGCGGCGCTTGCACTTCTGGGTTTAGTAACAGCAACCCGAAGCGCAGCAACTACAGCTTTGTTGGTAGAAATTTGTAACTGCAGTTACTGACAGTTCTTGCACTGCAGCTGTAATGACCGATCTCTGTGATGTAAACATTACCTGTAACTAGGTCATAAGTGCTTGTTCTTACTTGTAATAAGTGACACCTTTTCCTTCCTTCCATATTTTAGGATCATAATTATTGAGCTACTTGTAAATTTAATGTGGCACGTAACATTGCTATTAACATTCTGGCTGTAATTTTTGTACTGAACTATGTCGATTTGTCACTTGTTATGTCAAGATCTAGCTGCTTGTCATGTAACAGCAGCGGCCTTGTTCAGTTTGACAGCTTTATTAACAAAATCCTTTTATAAATGTTTCAGTTAAATAATAAATGTTTCACTAAGCGTTGCCATATAACCGTTTGCCTCTTGTCACAGGCATACTGTTACTAACGCCGCCTTTTTCCAAAATTGTTTACCTTGAACTACACTATGTGATCAAAATTATCCGGACACCCGCAAAAACATACGTTTTTCATATTAGCTGCATTGTGCTGACACATATTGTCAGGTACTCCATATCAGTGACTTCAGTAGTCATTAGACATCGTGAGAGAGCAGAATGGGGCGCTCCGCGGAACTCACGGACTTCGAACGTGGTCAGGTGATTGGGTATCACTTGTAACATACGTCTGTTCGCGAGATTTCCACACTCCCAAACGTCCCTAGATTCACTGTTTCCGATGAGAGAGTGAAGTGGAAACGTGAAGGAACACGTACAGCACAAAAGTGTACAGGCCGATCTCGTCTGTTAACTGACATGAGACCGCCGACAGTTGAAGAGGGTCGTAATGTGAGATAGGCAGACATCTATCCAGACCACCACACGGGAATTCCAAACTGAGTAAGGATCCACTGCAAGTACTATGACAGTTAGGAGGGAGGTGAGATAACTTGGATTTCAAGGTCAAGTGGCTGATCATAAGCCACACATCACGCCGATAAATCCCAAACGAAGCATCGCTTGGTGTAAGGTTCGTAATCATTGGACGATTGAACAGTGGGAAAACGTTGTGTGCAGTGACGAATCACGGTACACAATGTGGCTATCCGATGGCAGGGTGTGGGTATGGCGAATGCTCGGTGAACGTCATCTGGCAACGTGTGTAGTGCCAACAGTAAAAAAGGAGGGGGCTTGCATCCCTTGTTGTTTTGTGTGGCCCTATCATATCACAGGCCTACATTGATGTTTTAAGCACCTTCTTGCTTCCCACTGTTGGAGAGCAATTCGGGGATGGCGATGGCATCTTTCAACACAATCGAGTACCTGAGCACAATGCACGGACTGTGGCGGAGTGGTTGCACGACAATAACATCCCTGTAATGGACTGGCCTGCACAGAGTCCTGACTTGAATCCTATAGAACACTTTTGGGATGTTTTTGAACGCTGACTTTGTTCCAGGTCTCACCAGCCGATACCGATACCTTTTCTCAGTGCAGCATTCCGTGAAGAATGGGCTGCCATTCCCCAAGAAACCTTGCAGCACCTGATTGAACGTATGCCTGCTTGAGCGAGAGTAGAAGCTGTCATCAAGGTTAAGAGTGGGCCAACACCATATTGAATTCCAGCATCACCGATGGAGGGCGCCACGAAGTTGTCATTTTCAGCCAGCTGTCAGGATACTTTTGATCACATAGTGTATGTCGAACTGCTTGCGTCTGTTGAGGCATTGATGAGATTTCAGAATGTAGTACGTAGCAGCAGGCAACAGGTTACTGAATGTTATTTGGACACGCTCGTTTGTCAGCTTCACTGCGTTGTTGAAATCTGTGTCTTCTAAATGTCTTATATTGCATGTTCATACCACGTCGGATTATGCGGTTATCCCGCAAAGCGCAGTGAATGATGATGACCAAAACTAGCGTATTTCCATCCAGTGAATGCTGAGCTGTTGCATCAACACATCGTTAAATTTTGTTTCTTCAATATTTGTTTTGTAAATAAAAAACACTTTCTCTTGCTGCACTGTATTTTATTTATCCCAGACACGTTTCGCCTTTTTCCACCTTAAGACATCATCAGTGGGATCTAGAATAATATAGTTTTGTTTTGATAAGTGTTATTTGTAGATTATAAAACAGTTCACGTCTGGTTTTTTTTAAATAAGAGATTAGTTACAGTTCTTCGTGTTTTTGGTTAGCATTTGACCAGATGAGAGGAGCCGCAGATGCTAAATAAAAACGCGAAGAACTGTAAGTAATCTCTTAATTTAAAAAAAAAAACAGGCATGAACTGTTTTATAATCTACAAATAACACTTATCAAAACAACACTGTATCATTCTAGATCCCACTGATGATGCCTTAATCTGAAAAAAGGCGAAACGCGTCTGTGAAAAATAAAATACTGTGCAGCAAGATAAGGCGCTTTTTATTTTCTGTGCTTGCTGCGGAGGACGGCAGCGCGAACAAGCTCTTCAAGGTATCCGCACAAGAAATTGAAATGCAATAATCATGAACCCGAAGACACCACACCTCCTTCGAAATAACATGTCCACGAAAACATTAATCTAAGAAAGCCGTGATGTCGGTGAGTCGTATTATCCACGCGTAGTGTTAACAAAATGCTGATGCAACTCCTGTATGTAGCGCTCACTGTTTACTGCGTCATCAAAGAAAGTGAAGAAGATTCTTCTAATTCACACTGCAGCATCAAATACCAATATATTCTACATTTGTTTGACAATATTGTCCGTAGTTGCTTTACAATTCTTTAGGGTATTTTCATTCTGTCGTTATAACTACATGAAAATCCGTGGGTTTTTTTTCACCAGACATGTTTCGCTTTATTGAGGCAAAGCATCATCAGTGGTCTGTAATTAAAGATATTTACAATTTCATTTGTTTCTAAGATCGGAACATAGTTCATTTTTCGATCTTAAATACCAATCAAATTGTAAACATCTTTAATTACAGACCACCGATGATGCTTTACCTCAATAAATCGAAACGCGTCTGGTGAAAAAAAAACGCATTTTCTTGTAGTTATAACAACTGGACGAAAATACCCTCGAGAATACCAACAATTTGTGCTGGCAGAAGGGCTCTTACAGCTGATCTATATTTCACGTAGTACAAACGTGTGAATTCGATAATTCACATACTCATCAAGATACAACGTTTTCTCTTTACATCAAAACCAATCATCGAATTGTACCTTTCTGTCGATACAGACGAAAGGCACCACCCATAGATATTTATACGTTCTACACTGCCTTCTGGTGATAACTCAAGAACAGCACGAATTTTGTAATGATGCAATGTTAAACTCTTCCACAATGCTGTTGCAGCACTATTAACGGATAGAACAAACTGACTTCTCGGGCCTCAAGGAATATGTAGACAGTACATCGATCAACGTTTTTGGTATTAGCACTTCCGAATGACTGTTTCTGGTAACAGCTGCCATTTATCTAGTCTTCCTGCACGTGTACAATCACTTCATAGTGTACTTGATTCGTGCATCCTTACCACACTTTACTGCGAAGGCATTCTGAGGCTTGCAATAAATAGTACATTTAATGTACTGGGTGTCAATAAATAGTCTTGTCCTCAATTAAACAAGGACCATAATTGAGATTTTTTTAAAAATTCTTTTATTGACTTTTATCACCCTCTGCACACCCTGCATACAAGGTTTCCCTGGAGGAACGCTCATTATTCAGAGATATGATGGGAATGATAATTCGAAACAGAAAGTCCAGTAAATATGGGCTCTAAAATGCGTTCCTTAAGAATTATGAGCACTTCATCTTCGATACTGCGAAATAAATCTTTTCTACGCAAGCTCTTTGATTTCCATATTCTGAGAGGAGGTAGTATGAGCCAAAACAAGAAAAAATTTTCTAGTAAACATGGGCTCTAAAGTACACACCTTAAGACCTATGAGCACTTGCTCAATAGAGAAGGTGTGTTTCACGCTATCGAAGATGAACAAGTGCTCATATCTCTTAAGGCATACATGTTACTGCCCATTTCTACCAGACTTCTTTGCTTTGAATGATCGCTCCTATCATGTCACGTGTATATCGGCCGTTCCTCCTGTAACACCCTGTGTATACACTATCTGATAAAAAATATTCGCACACCCCCATGTCACTGAATGTCACGAGAACCGGAACCACCGGACTAAATGGAGACAGGGGGTCTTGTGTTGTGAGCAGAGAAGCAGTAACTGAAAAGTGAGTAGGTCAGGAGAGCTCAGTGTATAATATTTCAGCTCCGGGTTGGAATTAATCACTAAAAAATGTTTACTAATGTAATTGATGAGAGCAGAATATTATAAGGAAGACAAGACATTCTGATAAAGAAAAGGAAATGAATAAAAAACAGCGTTTAAAAATCGGCATAGCTGATTTCCGTGGCGAGCCACTAATAGGACAATGCTAGACTGAGTATCGGTAATGAAGGCTTAAATCGCTGATGCTGGCATGCATAAAAATGCGTACAACGTACTGTAATTTGACTTCGTAAATCATAAAAAGACAATGAAGTCAGGTTCTATGATTTATCGTGCAAATTTGCATAAGGCAGCTACAAAAGCGGCTGATGAATTACTTTACCAACACTTGTTGTTGTGGTCTTCAGTCCAGAGACTGGTTTGATGCAGCTCTAAGTGCTATTCTATCCTGTGCAAGCTTCTTCATCTGCCAGTACCTACTGCAACCAACATCCTTCTGAATCTGCTTAGTGGATTCACCTCTTGCCCTCTCTCTACGATTTTTACCCTCCACGCTGCCCTCCAAACTAAATTGGTGATCCCTTGATGCCTCAGAACACGTCCTATCAACCGATACCTTCTTCTAGTCAAGTTGTGCCACAAACTTCACTTCTCCCTAACTCTATTCAATTCCTCCTCATTCGTTATGTGATCTACCCATCTAATCTTCAGCATTCTTCTATAGTACCACATTTCGAAGCTTCTATTCTCTTCTTGTCTAAACTATTTATCGTCCACGATTCACTTCCATACATGGCTACACTCCATACAAATACTTTCAGAAACGACTTCCTGACATTTAAATCCATACTCGATGTTAACGAATTTCTCTTCTTCAGAAACGCTTTCCTTGCCATTGCCAGTCTACATTTTATATCCTCTCAATTTCGACCATCATCAGTTATTTTGCTTCCCAAATAGCAAAACTCATCTACTGTGTCTCATTTCCTAATCTAATTCCCTCAGCATCAACCGATTTGATTCGACCACGTTCCATTATCCTCGTTTTGCTTTCTTTGATGTTCATCTTATATCCTCCTTTCAAGACACTGTCCATTCCGTTCAATTGCTCTTCCAGGTCAAATTGACACTGAAACAGATAAATGTTGAAACTTTCTGGCAGATTAAGACTGTGTGCCGGACCGAGACTCGAACGCGGGACCTTTGTCTTTCGCGGTTAAGTGCTAGTTCTGCAAGTTTCGCAGGAGAGCTTTTGTAAAGTTTGGAAGGTAGGAGACGAGGCACTGGCAGAAGTAAAGCTGTGAGGAGCGGGCGTGGTCGTGCTTCGGTAGCTCAGATGGTAGAGCACTTGCCTGCGAAAGGCAAAGGTCCCGAGTTTGAGTCTCGGTGCGGCTCACAGTTTTAATCTGCCAGGAAGTTTCACATCAGCGCACACTCCGCTGCAGAGTGAAAATCTCATTCTGCAGATAAATGTTGCTTAGGACAAGGTAGATAAAATGGTTTATTTTAAATAAGAACAATTAATAGCTTAAAATATACACTCCTGGAAATGGAAAAAAGAACACATTGACACCGGTGTGTCAGACCCACCATACTTGCTCCGGACACTGCGAGAGGGCTGTACAAGCAATGATCACACGCACGGCACAGCGGACACACCAGGAACCGCGGTGTTGGCCGTCGAATGGCGCTAGCTGCGCAGCATTTGTGCACCGCCGCCGTCAGTGTCAGCCAGTATGCCGTGGCATACGGAGCTCCATCGCAGTCTTTAACACCGGTAGTATGCCGCGACAGCGTGGACGTGAACCGTATGTGCAGTTGACGGACTTTGGGCGAGGGCGTATAGTGGGCATGCGGGAGGCCGGGTGGACGTACCGCCGAATTGCTCAACACGTGGGGCGTGAGGTCTCCACAGTACATCGATGTTGTCGCCAGTGGTCGGCGGAAGGTGCACGTGCCCGTCGACCTGGGACCGGACCGCAGCGACGCACGGATGCACGCCAAGACCGTAGGATCCTACGCAGTGCCGTAGGGGACCGCACCGCCGCTTCCCAGCAAATTAGGGACACTGTTGCTCCTGGGGTATCGGCGAGGACCATTCGCAACCGTCTCCATGAAGCTGGGCTACGGTCCCGCACACCGTTAGGCCGTCTTCCCCTCACGCCCCAACATCGTGCAGCCCGCCTCCAGTGGTGTCGCGACAGGCGTGAATGGAGGGACGAATGGAGACGTGTCGTCTTCAGCGATGAGAGTCGCTTCTGCCTTGGTGCCAATGATGGTCGTATGCGTGTTTGGCGCCGTGCAGGTGAGCGCCACAATCAGGACTGCATATGACCGAGGCACACAGGGCCAACACCCGGCATCATGGTGTGGGGAGCGATCTCCTACACTGGCCGTACACCACTGGTGATCGTCGAGGGGACACTGAATAGTGCACGGTACATCCAAACCGTCATTGAACCCATCGTTCTACCATTCCTAGACCGGCAAGGGAACTTGCTGTTCCAACAGGACAATGCACGTCCGCATGTATCCCGTGCCACCCAACGTGCTCTAGAAGGTGTAAGTCAACTACCCTGGCCAGCAAGATCTCCGGATCTGTCCCCCATTGAGCATGTTTGGGACTGGATGAAGCGTCGTCTCACGCGGTCTGCACGTCCAGCACGAACGCTGGTCCAACTGAGGCGCCAGGTGGAAATGGCATGGCAAGCCGTTCCACAGGACTACATCCAGCATCTCTACGATCGTCTCCATGGGAGAATAGCAGCCTGCATTGCTGCGAAAGGTGGATATACACTGTACTAGTGCCGACATTGTGCATGCTCTGTTGCCTGTGTCTATGTGCCTGTGGTTCTGTCAGTGTGATCATGTGATGTATCTGACCCCAGGAATGTGTCAATAAAGTTTCCCCTTCCTGGGACAATGAATTCACGGTGTTCTTATTTCAATTTCCAGGAGTGTATATTGCATACATTAAAAATACCTCAACTTCTGTCAAAGCTTGCGTCTACATCTGAAGCTAAGAAGAGAGTGAACGAGGGAGACATGACCCCTCGTTACAGAAGCTGGAATCATTTGTTTCAATAGAAATTATTTCTCATTGGAAGAGTCATAGAAATTTTTTACGTAAATGTGTTACCATGTTGCGTCTTTCCGTTGGTGGAACAGTCGGTTGTCCAATTAATTTACAAAATGGGTACCACAAGTGACTTCGAACGTGAACTAATGTCATCTGAGACATCTCAAACATTCTAAAGCTGACCAAGGGATTGTCGGTGATGTGATAGTGAAGCGGAAAACAGGAGCGCGAAGGAACAACCACAGGTAAACCAAGACCAGGAATACCTCAGGTACTGAAGGACATCGACCGTCGACCATTACTTAGGTCGATTGTAAGAAAATCGCATGAACTGAGAGGGAAGAATCACTCGTGAGTCTCAAAGTGCTACCAGCTGCTCAGCCAGGACAATGACTGGGTATAGGGAGATAACAATACGGTCGAGCAGCTGTTCATAAGCCACTCACTCATTTCTGTAGTGCACGCTAAGCGACACTTGCGGTGGTGTAATTAGTGATAATGCCAATGAATTATGGGGGAGGTGGTTTTACAGCGTGGAGTGCAAAGTTACTTATAATCCGTATTCCGGATGAAAGGATGTCAGAGATAAAATTCGTTGGTGACATTGCTATCCTCACTGAAAGAAAAGAGGAATTACTAGATCTTTTGAATGGGATGAACAGTTTGATGAGTACAGAATATGGACTGTGAATAAACCGAAGAATGACGAAAGTAATGAGAAGTAGCAGAAATGAGACTAGTGAGAAAGTTTATTCACATGACCGGTTTCGGTTCCTCTAGAATCATCTTCAGATCTGCAATTTCGGTTACAGGAGTAACCCGTCCACACACAGCAACCTTCACATTAAAACATGTGACGTAACCGAAATTGCAGATCTGAAGATGGTTCTAGAGGAACCGAAACCGATCATGTGAATAAAATTTTTTGCAATAAAGACGGGTTATAAGTAACATTGTATAACCAGTGATTGCGGTATCCCTTCAGACATTATGTCTGTTTTTGCACAGAATGCAGTGTTTTTCGTTATTAGGGTGTGATTCATTTATTGCTCTTAAGAAAACGTAAATGTGGAAGGATTTGAACATACTTTACGGCACTATGTACTGCATATATATAGGGTGTAAATTTTAAGTTGACAAACCAGAATAACTCGAAAAATAAGCTTCACACGAAAAAACGTGTAGAATCCAAAGTTGATTATTTTCGAGGGGGACATCTGCTGGTGCTAAAATTAGCCCGCCACCCCAGCCCCCTGGGGGTGGGGCGGGAGGCACCTTTAAAATTTCAAATGGGAACCCCCATTTTTTAATGCAGAATCAGAGTCTACATAAAAAACAACATAAAATTTGACTTAAACACTTGTTTTGATTCTTGGTAGTTAGCGCTCTAATTCAAGAAAATCCATATCCTCATTTTTGCGTGGCAAATGGTTATGAATAAATAAAAAATGAGTTCACTTATTAGTAAGTAGGATGTTTGGTTAGTTAGTTAGCTAGTCAGATGATTTGTTTGATAATTAAAAGTTGTGTGGCCTCATGACCACGAAACAAACAAAACTTACCCGAATCTGCGGAAAAAATTAATATAGTATTTGGGTCAACATTTGTAAAATTCTAATTCCTCTCTCTCAAACCCCACTCTATGGGGATTGAGGGAGAGTTTTAGTTTTAGCGAATCAAAGTAAACGAAGTAAATAAGTATTTTTTTATTTATCTGTAACCATTTTCCACGCAAAAATGAGGACGTGGTTTTTCTTGAATTACAGCGCCAACTACTAAGAATCAAAACAAATGTTTAAGACGAAATGTATGTAGTTTTGTATATAGATTCTGATTCTACAATAAAAAATTGGGGTTCCCATTTGAAATTTTAAAGTTGCCTCCCGCCCTACCCCCAGGGGGCTGGGGTGGCGGTCTAATTTTAGCACCAGCAGGTGTCCCCCTCGAAAATAATCAACTTTGGATTCTACACATTTTTTTCGTGAGAAGCTTATTCTGGTTTGTCAAGTCAAAATTTACACCCTGTATAGTAGAGCAACAGTTTGGATCAGGGTGACAATACACCCTGTCATAACACTTCTTCTGTCAGATGTCGATACCTAAAGGAAGATGAAATCGTAGGGGATTTGAATGCGTTTGCAGGAGAAGGGGTAAAAGAACGTTTTACGGGAGAATATAGGCTTGGTAGTAGGAGTGAGAAGGGAGAAAGACTAATTGAGTTCTGCGCTCAACTGCAGCTTGTAATAGCGAATACCCTGTTCAAGAATCGCGAGAGGAAGAGGTATACTGGGAAAAGGCCCTGAGATACGGGAAAATTCCAGCTTGATTACATCGTGGTCAGACAAAGATTCCGAAACCAGATACTGGCTTGTTATGCGTAGACAGCAACAGATATAGACTCATCACAATTTAGCAATGTTGAATTGTGCACTGACGTTTATGGGAATCGTACGGAAGAATCAGCGTGGAAGAAAGTGGAATACTGAAATACTGAGGAAGGATGAGACGGCTTTGAAGTTCGCTACAGATGTGGATGTTGCGATAAGGAATAACATACTAGGCAGTTCAGTTGAAGAGGAATGGACATCTCTATTTAAAGAGCAGTCACAGATATCGGACAGTCCGACATAAGTATTAGGCAGGTAACTGCGAAGAAACGTTAGATAACAAAACAAATACTTCAGCTGGTCGACGTAACAAGAAATGTTC